>NC_142539.1:12764166-13064583 GCF_056151865.1 Erythranthe guttata
AGATGGCTATCTGTTCTGACTACATCAACAACTGCAAAACAAATAATAAGAAAAATAGTTGTAAGCTAAACAAATAAATAAACAATCCCCAGCAACTGGTAATAAAGGCACTTTTTGGTTCTGGCGATTTGGTATATACAATAGAATGGAAAATGTATTTACTTGTTACCTATTCGGTGCAGTGTCCAAAGCCATTCAGACACTTTGTCATCACTAGCACTTGCTCCTTGGGGCTTTGTTGCATATTTGGGTGGTATTACGGGTGCATCTGATACTCTAAGGCTATCGATCATTTCTTCGGCTTGATATTCGTGTATGTCAGGATGAGTTATTTCACTTTTCGAATTACAATGTAACGAGACATCATTAGATGGTAAATTATGTGATTCCACAACAAGATCCGCATTATTGTTAATCTGAAAACTGTGCATATGTTCATCTTCATATCTCAATTTACGTCGCGTTGAGCATTTGTCTTCATGTAACCTAAGTACTTTTCTATCTCTGGTATTCTCTTCAAACAAATCTAGAACAGGTAAAGCAGGAAAATCCAAATAACTTTCAGCTGCAAAATCTGACTCATCTGGTCCGTGTCCAGTGGGAGAAATGTCATCGCATGGATCAGGAGAAGGTAAAAGACCAGAGGAATCGTAAGCTCCTCCCATGGTGCTTCTTCGAACACATACAAAGTCACCAGAATCACTTGAGCTTTCTTTTCGACGTGCATTAAGTTTATCTGTACATTTGCTATTCAAAACATTGTCATCGTTTATTTTGGCAGTACTGGTTGCTTCAGAATTTCGTTCGCTTTGGACTTCAGTTTCCTTTCCCTCATCTTCTTTGGAACTCATCCTCATGTCCATGACTTTAGACCCAACAACATACGCCAACGAACCAGTTCCTACGCTTGAGTGCATCATTTGACATTGCTTCTCAAGGTCTCTGTATCGAACCCTAAAAAACGTTTTGAGTGAACCAAGATCAGAAATAAACGAATGCATCCAAAGTGACACTGGAGAATTCATTCACTTGGTGAATACTATATATTGACATCATAAGCAAAAGCAAAATAAATTTCCCAGTAAATCTGATTCATGAAAAAATTCCTACATAATAATTGAAATTAACCGCATGGTGAAAAACCAGATTGGAAAGCAACGTATTATTACCAGTGATGCATGTAAACCAAAATTAACATGTTTGCTGAGGGCAGTACAGTTTCGGAAAAAAACAACACAAAGACTAGTATAAGAAACTAAATGCATGAAAGGAAAAAATTCATAATCCCATCACTGGACCCGAAACATCATCACCATTTCTCTTTCAAAAAAATACACAAGACAATGATTACATGAGTTTGGTGTTTTAGATCCAGCTGAACAAGATATTCAGTTAAGAGATTGTTTGCCCTCTCAAAATGCCCACAGACTTCTATTCCATAGTCTAAAATGAAAATAGGGAATAAAAACATATGTTTCAGATGTTCAGATGACCCCATTTTTTGTGGCTCGCGCACTCAGTTTTATTTTCCATGATATTTTGATTATGATGTTCACTATTTCACTGAGATGTGAATTTTTTGTATAGAGGACAACTGAAATTAATATTGGAGGCCCTATGAAAGTTATGTACAAAGCAAAGAAGCCAAAACAAAGTCGATAAGAAGTAATCTACAAAATCAGAGTTTAGTATTGTCATTACCTTCTAGCTGTCCTTAACTGGGAACGATATTCGGCAGTGCTGGTCAAAGAATAGCAACCCAAAAGGAATTCCCAGACTTCAGACCTTATGGACGGATCCACACCCTGTCATGCAAGAAATAAGCTTTTAGCACTGATAATACTAGGTTTCTTTGTACAATGGAAAGAGGAAAAACTTTATCTTATCTTCAGTAAAATCAAAGACATGGTACATCAAGAATTCAGGACGACTGAATATAGTTCCCACCAAAAGGAAACATAAACATAACTAAAAGTAAAATCAACTTCATAAAAGTTATCAACGAAGCACTGCAAGAATAAGACATGAAAAATAAGACTAGGTTAAATTATCATCAGAGCAACACCATGGTTGAATCACTCTGATGAAACAACAACTGGCATACGTATTGGTTTCTCAAGTTATAAGTAAGTTACATCAATCCTTTTCATTTGAAATCAGATGGTTTTTTCATACAATCGACTTCATAATAAGTCTGGAACACATGGCCATATCAGCAATCTTACAGGTGTTTTCGTACGACACTTTTTATGATTAGCAGTGCAGCACACTGTAGTTCTTTGTAAGTTATAAGATTACAGAGGTATTTCCCAGCCTCAAAAGGTTTAACCTTCAAATGGATTTTAGGAACAGAGCAATATTAAGCTTGAGTTCAGGGAGAAAAAAGCTATTTCACATAACATGACTTCTACTTTGTGGGATGGCAATTATTGTAAACAAGAAAGAAAAAGGGAAGACGACAACCTGAAGTAAAAGACCTTACCCCCAGAATAATCATCTTCAACACTTTCCGAAAACCAAAAAGCTTTCCATCACTGTCAAAGGTTGCCTGCCACTTATCTGGCTTAAGCATTTTGTTTATCTGTATTATGACTCCAAAAAGGAAAAGGTTCTATATGAATATCATGACCATCCTCAAAACATAGTTTACTAAACTAGAATACGAAACATAAAAATAAAATCCAACATTCATTTCCCCATAGAAACAATAACATGATTAAAATAACTGCAATATAGCTCAATAGTGCTTCTTATTGTTTAGCATTTGTATTACCAATCAAGCATTTATTGTTTAGGTAGGGATTAACATGCAACAGAAATAGGCTCAATAGCCTTATGCGAGACCCTTTTTCCTTTCCATACATTAAGAGAATGTTACGTGTTTTGGTTTATTTTGGTGGTGAGTTCGTAATGATTAGGATCTTATGGGGGAAGCAAAAACTTTGTGGAAGAAAAATGTATAGGGAAGATGTAGTAATCTTTGGTTCATTTTAAGAATGAAAACCATAAATGAATAAACCTCCTGAAGGATTCACACCAAGTAAAAGGCTATTATAGATCAAACAGATGACATATATCACATAAAATTGTTCTGTCCAAATCACAGAACAACCAAACCTATGTTCACCCTAAACACCTTCATAAGATTGTTCAAGAACAATACAATTGGTTATTCTATTTTTCTTTTTTTTGGTCCAAACTTAATTGTATGCTATAAAATGGAGAAATGTGTGATTGAAAAAGATATCAATATGATAAAATGAAAACCAAGAGATGAAAAGTTATCTTTTGCAACTATAAAACAGGTCTCTTTTTTCCTATACGAGAAACATCAAAATCTAAGTAAAGCAATAGATTCAATAATGAGGATGTAATCACTAAAGACTAAAGAGCCTATTGTTTCCCAATAAATAAGTAAAAAAACAAATTACGGATTCGGCTACTAATCTGTCTTCATTTCTAAAATGCCGTATTTAAGCAAATAAAATTTTCATAGCATTATTTTAATAAATTCGGTCATCCACATTGAACTTAGAACTTTTTGTGTACCTTTAGTTGCAAAATTTTCAAATTTAAGTACTAGTTTCTTCATAATTAACCTATAGACATAGTTGGTCAATCCAAATTTTTTTTATCGTTTTTGAAACCCCAAATACAGTTACTTACAAGTAATAGTGATAAGATTGTTCTATCTAATGCATCTACTATGTAAGAACAAAGTTATTATGTAGCAAAAAAGCCGACTCTATGCCCATTCTTGAACCTTAGCCTAATGTTTAATAAAGCTATTGATTCATATCAATCCAGCTTTATTTATTTACTTATGTACTAAAGTTTTTAAAGGTTTTAAATCACATACCAAGTGCACATGTTTCGAAGATTATGCAACTGAAACAGCATACAAACAGAACTGATTCATCACAAGGAGTTCAAGAACAAAAAACAACGAAACGAACTCAAATTTTTAGATATTAGTATCATACCACATTATATACGACATAAAAGCAAAACGCAGAAATTCTTACAGCCAACACAACCTTTATAGGTGATTGATGAAGACAAGGCTCCCCGATATCCCGAACAATCGAACTCACTCTCTGAAAATTCACTTGACTTCCCTTTACACATTTCCATTGCTTTACGTCTCCGTCAAAAGACATCACCTAAACAAAACCTACTCTCCGTTTTTCGTCTGTATTATGTACTCAAGCCCTCAGCTTCTTACACTACATAAACACATCCATAAATCATCAATTAAAATCCACAATTACACCAAAAAATAATTCAAATATAAACAATCACTCATAGAAGAATATGACCAGAATATTCGTCGAAAATTAGAAACAAACAAAATTTGGGAAAAATCAGATCTAATTTCAATAAAATAAAATAAAATAATAATAGCACACGAATTACTTAAATAAAAAAATCCGTGAAATTCTTCGAAACGAAAATGATTACAGCATTGCGAGAATTGCAATCGGATTATACAGTATTGATGAATGCGTAAAATCGAGATGAAGAAGAGAGGAAAAGGTAAATAGAACGGTACCTGAAGGGTAAAAATGCGAAAACTGAAAATATCTCTGACGAACAGAGATTGAGAAAGGGGAGCGTGTACGAGCCGCGAACCGCCATTAACAACACACGAAGATCGCTTCTTTTTCTTCCATTTTTGTATTTTCTTTTTCTTTTTTTGGATATTGATCGGATTATTATTATTATTAGGGTAAATTACACACACCCCCTGAGGTAAGCTTAAATAACTGTAAGGTCCCTGTGGTATCGATAATTACACTTAGCCCCCTGAAACGTAGTCAGAAACTCTAATGGGATAATGAATTGGATACGTTATTCCAATAGGGTTCTAACAGACTATTGGTTTCAGAAAGTGGTGGAGACAACAAAGAGCTATGGGTGATTTAAGAAATGTTCGGGAATGTTCGGGGAGTCATGTCACCCCATAGCTCTTTGTTGTCTTCACCACTTTCTGAAACCAATAGTCCGTTAGAACCCTATCGGAATAACGTATCCAATTCATTATCCCATTAGAGTTTCTGACTACGTTTCAGGGGGCTAAGTGTAATTATCGATACCACAGGGACCTTACAGTTATTTAAGCTTACCTCAGGGGGTGTGTGTAATTTACCCTTATTATTATTATTATTAGGGTAAATTCCACTTTACCCCCTCGTACTCTGCCTGAGAGTCACTTTACCCCCTCATACTCTCAATTTTATCGATTTACCCTCTTGTACTTGTACAATTTCCCAATACAACCCTTTCCTTCAATTTTTGTCAATTTTGACTCTAACGCCATTTGGTCAACTCTGTAAATTACAAAATTGCCACTGCCTATAACGCGTCGTTTCTCCTCCGTTAACATTGTCATTTCTTCTTCTCCCACCACTTCCCCTTCCAAGATATCCCCAAATTGAACCCCTAACTTAGTAAAAATCAAGACCCAAAAATTGATCGATTCCACCCAGTGCAAAGAAAACAATATATGAATGTGTGAAACTTTCTCTTTTCTAATCTCGAGAGTCTAAATCGAAAAAATTCAATATTTACGTCAATATTTTGACTCTTGACCAAATGGCGTCAGAGTCAAAATCGAAAAAAGTTGACGAACAGGGTTGTATTGGGAAATTGTACAAGTACAAGGGGGTAAATCGACGAAATTAAGAGTACGAGGGGGTAAAGTGGTTCTTGGGCAGAGTACAAGGGGGTAAAGTGGAATTTACCCTTATTATTATTATTAAATATTAATTATGAGAATATCATATTTGGATTTGGCCTTTTTTCTCCGGTTTAGTGGGTTAGTGTATTAGTATCTTTATCTGTATCACACGGAAATGGAAATAAGATAATCGGTAATTACTCCAATTGATTACACCGAAGACCAAATTACAAAATTGGAATTCGGAATTCCGTTTATTCTAATCTAAAATTTATTTTATTTCTTAATAATATTTTCAATTCTGAATTCCAATAAATTCCAATATTTAAGATCTTTCTTTTTTAGGCAATATTTTGGATCCAATTTTGATTTCCAGAAATAATTCTAATAGCTTTAGCTTATTCCAAAAATAACATTTATCATGTGACTATAATTATTTATTTTACTCTATACGTCAATAAAGAAATCAATTTTCGTCAGTTTGGGGAAGATTTTATTTTTTATTTTGGAACAAGTTTTTTTCATTCTATTTTCTAAAATTTCAGTGAGTCGATTTTTTGTAAAGCAATTGAAATTATCCGGAAAAAAAAATAATCAAAATTATACTACCTCTATTTCATACTAAGTGGCGTTTAAGGTTTGTTGCACACTAATTAAGAAAGTTATAAATAGTCTTAGATTTTGAAATAAAAAAATATATTTGTGATCTTTCTTTTTTAAGAGCATCCACAGTGGACTCCTTAAAGGAGTTGCTAGTGTCAGATCTCCAAATTAATTTTGGAGAGAGAGGATGCTGCAGTGGAGATTTTTTTTGCTCTTTATCCCTCTCCAAAGTTGGAGAGTGCCCAAACCCATCTCCACAGTTATAGAGTCATTTAGCCAGCACTTGTGGGCCCATGTGTTCCCTTGTAATTCTTTATTGCTTTTTTTTTATTATTATTATTTAAAAAGAAAAAAAGGGTTTCATTAGCCTCTACGTATTACTTATGTAAAACGTTTTAAATATAATTAATTTGAAAAAAATGCAATGTTATAATAAAACTATATTATTTTTTACGATTCTGTAAAAATAATTAATATTACATTCATTTACTAATTAAAAACAAAATTATAATGTACTATGAGTTTTTTTTTAAATATTTTATTATACTACATGATATTGCAAATTGTAATTAATAGATAAAATATCATAAACTAAACTAATTATATATTGTAATTCACTAATCATAAGTCGTGAACGAAAAAATAAGTCAACATTTACGGATTCTGATAATTAATTTCCATGCATTTTCGTAAATTTTGATTTATTTTGTTTTTGCTTATAGTTGGAGGGATGTTCCAACATTTTTATAATATCATATTCTATGTTTTTAATATTTATGTTATTTTTAAATAATAAATAAATTTTAATAATTAATACATTGTATATGAAAATAGACAAATAAATAAACTAATGAAACTCACAACATAATTAAACATAATAAAATATTAAATAAAGAGGTCGTAATTTAAAAATTAAAGTAATCAAAGAAGTATATCTTATCTATTAATTAAATATATGAATTTTAAGTAATTATTTTTTTAATTTTTATGTTAATTATGAATATATTTTATTATAATTTAATATTTAGAGAGCTATTTTAGAGATGATCAAAATGTACTCATTGGAACAAAAAATATTTTGGAGAGTGTATAAGTGGGACCCACTTTTATTGAGTAGTTAAAAGAGGATGAATATGTGTATGTGGCATATGGGTCCAACGGTTTGGAGAGTTGATTTAGAGAGCACCATTGTGGATGCCCTAAGCAATATTTTAAGATCCAATTTTGATTTCCAGAAATAATTCTAATACTTTTAATCTATTCCAAAAATAACATTTATCATGTTAATAGTGAGTATTATGCATTTTACTTCATAGGTCAATAAATAAATCAATTTTGGACGGAAAAAATTTCGATTTTGGAATAATTTTTTTCATTCTATTTTCCAAAAGTTCATTGTGTCGAATTTTTTTACAATTGAAATTAACTTTTCACATCTATAATTTCGATCTAATCCGTGTGATTTTTGTTCCAGCTAAAACTATATGTAGTTTTGCTCGAATCAAATTTTGTTAGAAAAAATAATATAGTAAAATATCATAATATTCATGTTGGAAATTGCCGAATTTCTCTTTCCCATAATACGCTCTAGTCAAAGTGGTTGTTGATTCTCCTAACATTATGGTTGGTGTTTTCAACCCCATCTTGATTCATCTACTTGTGACTATAAATAGTGTTGTTTTCTTCAAAAAAAAAAATAGTGTTGTTGAAAATGTGCAGAAAGTTAGAGAGAAAAATCGAGAGACGCTTGTGAGGAATAATTAATTGAACACTTCGTAAAAAAAATTGTAGTATTTGAATAAATACTTGGTTGCCACTCCGAACCGAGTAAATCTCGTATCTCACCTGATTTCGTATTTGTGTGCGTGAATTCTCATTTATGTTATAGTTTCCACTATGCGCAACAATTGGTATCAGAGCTCCAAGGTTTTGAATATTATTTTCTTGGAATTACTTTTAATATTAAAGTTGCGGTCGACTCAACGAGTCAAAATTATTGTTGAATATTTTTTATCTCGATTCTACGGAATTGGCCCACACGCGCTAGCTATTGGAGGAAAATTCATTGAAGTATTCGTACCAGCTGACTTCCAAAGTCTTGCAAGTGTAATGTGACATCTTTCATTGGTCCAGTCACATTTGCATTAGTGGCATTTCCAAAAAAAAAAAGTATGTGAAAGACATATTTATTAAGATTGCATAAGACAAAAGGACAGGTGGCTTCGAAGTTTCGAAATTTGATGGAACAAATAATTTCGGGATTTGGCAAGATGAAGTCCTAGGTCTTTTGGTATTGCAGATTTTGGATCTCACGTTCGATTGGAAGCTCGAGGATATATATGTCGGACTCGGTGTCGACAAAGCTTAAATGACAGCTTGTGCGATCATTCAATTGTGTCTAATTAGAATGGACCAAAAATATCCGTTCATGAAATTGATGAACATGGTCTTCCACCAGTATCCTGACAAGTTTGTGATCCTATTCATCGATGATATTCTCATCTACTCTCCGAGCAGGAGAGAGCATGAAGAACACTTGAGAATAGTGTTACCGACTTTAAGACATAAACAGTTGTATGGAAAATTCAACAAGTTTAAATTCTAGCTAAGAGAAGTGACTTTTGTAGGCCAAATTGTCATATTGTCCCCAAGGACGGAATTTTAGTTGATCCCAGCAAAGTTGAAGCAGTTTCTAAGTGGCCAACACCTAAGATCGTAACAAAGGTGAGAAGTTCCATCGGTTTAGCTGGGTATTACAGAAAATTTGTTAATAAAGAAAATAAGAGAGACAATTCAAATTTGGAGTATTAAAATGTATTATTTGTGTGAATTCAATAAGTAAAACATAACCCTAGTTGTTCCTTTACATTTGTTTATATACGAGACTTCTAAATAGACATTTCCTAGTTTAGAATCTCTTGATTTGTCTGAGATTGGATCTTCATTACATGACTGTCGCACACGATCTATTAATTCCCTCGTCTATTTATGAAGAATATATCTGAATCCTTATTGATCTCAACAGCTCTTAATTAGCTCGCCACCTGCTCCGCCCTTTCCTTTGACGCGCGTTGGTTGAAGTATGTTGGCGAGCTCCTTGGTCAACTAGCACTTTCCAAGTCTGCGATCTAGGGGTGAGAACGGGTCGGTTCGGTTCAAGTTTAGGCACAAATCAGAACCGGAACCGAAGTGTTCGGTTCCTAAAGAACCAAAAACCAAACCGATCGGTTTCTTGCGGTTCGGTTTCGATCGGTTTCGGTTCGCTTTTGATTCGGTTTCGATTCCTTCCCGGTTCATACAATTCTCGGTTCGATTTCAATAATGGTTCAGTTTTTGGCTCATTTTGGCCCGAAAATCAGCCAAAAAAGTCAATAAATCAACTCAAAATTCAGAAAAAAAAAAAAAAAAAAAAAAATCAATAAGAAACCAGCCCAAACGTAGGCCCAAAATAGGTCCAAAAATCAATGAAATTCATTCAAGTAAAAAAGAAATATATATATATATATATATACACTTAATGAAACACTTCGTATTGATGTCGTCATGTCGGTTCGGTTCCTCGTTCTGTTTCCTACTTGGAAAACCGAATACGAACCAAAATTTTCGGTTCACATAAAATTGAAAACCGAGTATACGGTTTATGCTTCGGTTCGGTGCAATTCGATTTTGTCGGTTTTCGGTTCGGTTCCTCGTTTTTTTTCTTCTCACCCCTAGTTCTTGATACTACATTTATTAAAAAAAAATTAGATATCATGCGATCTTTCTAGCTTCTTGGCGAATATTGGGGCCCACTTTATATACTTTATGGTTCTTCGGCCCAACCTTCAACTCTAACACCTTTCTTGTCTTTAGGCCCAATTTTGAGTGTTCGGCCCAATATGCAGGAACCGGGCCCCATCAACTAGAGCTCTAATTTGTATAAGATATTCTTCATCCTAAATATTCACATGTAAAATAATCTTAAAATCTCATAGATTCATGTCAAGTATATATATTTTATCTTTTGCAATATTACTTATTATTTATTTAATTTTTTAAAAATAATTAATGAATTTATTAAACAATGCATCGTAATAAATGAAATGAATAAATATTCCATTTGTTCGTAAATCGTAATTGGAAAACTAATTCCAATTTATATATTTTCTAAATCGTAAATCGAAATTTTGGAAGTTTGAATCAAAACAATTTCAAAATCGGAAAATTTTGGATCGAACCGGAGGAATTCAGTAATTCTAAATTCTGGTAACCTATAACAAAAATACATACTAATATTGATATCATAAGTATAATTCTCAGGAAAAAAAATCGTAATTTTCAAAAATCAAAATCGGATGGAAAATCAGAATATATAATATGTATTCCATTTTCATTCTAGAAAATATCGGAGAAAAATAGAAATCGGAACTTTCGGAATTCGAATTGTATGGCTTTCATATATAGCGTAGATTGTGGATTATTTTGCATATCTCGAAATCTAGTATAGTTTATATATATAAATTATAAATTAATAAATTGAATCAACACAAGAATCGAAGACCTTAGTTTAGAATACAGCAAATCTTAACTAGGAATGGATTTATAGTTTATAGTAATAAATGATTAACATGGAATCATATCAGATACTTTGAATTAGTTGAGATTCTGTCTCCACAGGAGGGATCAATCCTTTCTTTTGAAGAATATACTTATTTATTAATTAATTAATTAATTAATTAATAGCAAGGAATATTTTGGAGTTTGCAAATATTGTGACACAATTCCCAACTCACGCTCCATGTGATGAACCACTAAGTCACATGATTAATTCATAAATGATTTTTACTTTCTTAATTTACGGTTTGATTTTTCAAGAGAGCGCTCTCTCTATTACCGGTGGAAATAAGACGGAACGGATCAGAATTAGGATTTTTGGAAAAAAAGTAGGGCTAAATACACTTTGCACCCCTGAAGTATAGCTCATGTAACACTTACCCCCTTAAAGTATCATTTGTAACACTTACCCCCTCAATATTAACTATTTTATATTTTAAAATTTTAAAAAATAATAAACATAACAATATAATAATCTATCTCAGAAGTGAAAAATATGTTCCGATTTCTGTTTCAAAAAAATTGGAATCCAAAAATTCATTCCGATTTCGGAATACCTCGGGATCGGTGGAATTTCGAAAATTTTAGAAATTACATTAGTTTATAATCTCTTGTTCCAGATTGGATATAATAGAAATTTTCATAATATTTTTTTATCTTTTTTTGAAATTTCGCAGGAAAAATGCAAGAAAATTCGAAAAAAGGTCCGACAAAACGCAATAAATAAAAACACATATAGGAACATCAAAAAATAAATTGACAGCAAGAAAAACACAATTATTAGGCCACCATGGCCAAGTTCAAAAGCAGCGAGAAACCCTCGGTATAAATAAATTAAAGTGCCTTGAGTGGCTAATCTACGAGCAAGAAGATTTCCAGAACGCTTAGCGAAATGAAATTCCCAATGAGAAAATAAGTTGGCGATAATTAAACCGTCTTTGACAAATGAACCAAATGAATTGAGCGTGAGAATTCCATCTTTGAAGTGTTGATCACCTCTACACAGTCACCTTCAATGATCGGAAATCGAAATCTCCGGTAATTTTATACAGCATTGCAATTCCATTCCAAATAAATTTGAAGAAAATAAAAAATCGGGAATAAAAAATACGATTCCAAATTCGAGTACCTTTTGAACAGAATTGACGGGACTTGAAATTCCCATATCCGCAAAGTACGGTGGGTTGGACGTGAACAAAGCTTTCCGCACCCAAATTGATTGTTATGCATAAATTATTTTTCTTCTTTTCTCAAATTAATTAATTAGTTTTTCAAATAAATGTTTTAGGAATTGTTTAGTTTAGATAAACTATGTAGCACAGAAACTTCAACTTCTTAACGTTTCCACGTTTCAGACATGTTTTGTGTCGGACATCCGACAACACCTATCGGACACCTTATGGGCCATTATGCAATTTCTAAGAAGTTAGAAATATGTTTGAACAATAATTTTTTTAAATATTTTTGTTAATTCCCTAATTATTTACATAACTTAATGATCACTTGTAAATTGATAGTTGATAGTAAAATTTATTTTGAATACTTTTTGCATGAAAATATATAAAAGGAATTTATATATATAAAAAAACCTTATATATATGTTTATATAACATATTTATAAATATGTCCATATAATTTTAATATTTACACGTTTCCCCAAGTTCCCGTATTCCCATTTTTTGGGATATGCCATTTCCCAATGTCCGTTCACCCGTTTTCCCGTATCACTGTTTCAATGTCCGTGCTACATAGTAGATAACTGATGTTTAGTTTAGTCATGAGTTTCTTACTTAAATGATTTTATAGTTACCCCCACCCGGGGGCTGTTTTGTAATTACCGAACCCGCTGCATGGAGTTAGGTGGAGAAATTGGACAAGTTTGCTTAATTGTGGTTCAACCCCTAGGGGCCCTTTTGGAATTATCGAAGCTTTTGCTGCCTTAGTACTAGAAGCTTTAGTTTATTTCCTTTTTTACCTCATTTTGTGGGTGCACTGTAATAGGCTCGATAGGGTCGTCTCTGATTTTTTATTACCATTGTAGGGGTACTCTTTTTTCTTGTGTTAGGCCCACAAGGTTTTAACGAGACCCCCAAACACTTTATCATAATGAAATAATAAAATCTCTTTGGCCAAAAGAAAAAAAAAATGATCATTAATTCTTTAGTTAAATTAAAAAAATATTGCTTAATTAATTAATTAATTGTGTAGTAATTAATTAAAATATATTTTTTTAATCACAGATGGATAATAAAAATAATGGGTTAATACACATGAGAGATATACAATGGAGGAGACTACTGCACCTCAGGAGGGTAGGACATATATATATATATGCAAAATCGGTCTTGTCTTATAACTTATGATCGTTCCATTCGGCTTGATGAAAATAATATGGTAAACTATGTAGCATCGAAACTTCAACGTCCTAATGTTATTGCGTTTCGGAAATAATTCGTGTCGAAAACTCGAAGACACCTACCGACACTTTATGGGCCATTTTATAATTTTTAAAAGGTTGGAAACATGTTTGAATAACAAATTTTCAAATATTTTTGTAGTTTTCCCTAATTATTTTCATGATTTAGTGATCAACTGCAAATTGATAGTTGACAGTAAAATTTATTTTGAATAATGTGAAAATAATATATATACTCACCACTATATTTGGTATAAAAAATAGGACTTAGTAAATTCAA
Source organism: Erythranthe guttata (assembly GCF_056151865.1). NCBI lineage: Eukaryota > Viridiplantae > Streptophyta > Magnoliopsida > Lamiales > Phrymaceae > Erythranthe > Erythranthe guttata. The sequence goes on from NC_142539.1 coordinate 12,777,739, forward strand.
ACTGATGGAAAATGGAAGACGAGGAACGATTCACTAAAAAAATTGGCGAAAAAATAGATTTGAAGATATGGTGATATGTCCATAATCTCCATAATCTTAGGTACAATAATGGTTTGAAGATTGAATATGGGGAGCTAAAAACACCTAAATTGCACGATAAAAATAGGATTCCGAGATATATGGGAATGGGACGACGGCTACTACACAACCCTTCATAAAACATTCTGCAAATTCTTGTACAATTCAATGTAATTATTATAATTTGAAATGAGTTTTTATTGCATTCTTTCAAATTTATTTAAGCTTGACGAAAATATAAAAACTTAATTAAGTTTATTATGATTGCTAAATATTGATTTTTGTTGGGGAATCAGTAGAAATAAATTGGTTTGTGTGGTGATTAATCACAAAATAATATTTTAAATTAAATTATAAATTAGTTTGATATTTGTGGTTGGAGTTATTAAAATACTATCTTAGATATCAAATGAGTTTTTGTACTCTTTTTAATTAGCTAAATGAAACAAAAATTTAGGGTAATTTATGGGCACTAATAAAACTAAATAACTTAAAATTTCTGTAGTATTAGTAATTACAACTATTCGCTGAAATATTTCTTTGTCTACAATTTCATTTTTACGGAGTTATAAGTAACAGAGTTTTGAAGAGAATTCTAAATTACCCTAAGGTGTAAATATAATATACCACATGGCTCTAATGTAATATCTTATCTAATCCTGAAATTTAACCATAGTTTTATTGGTAGAAAAATCTTTTTAACTACAACCACTAACCGTAGCAAACATGTATCAAATTCATCGTAAAAAGGCTTTTGCTACCCATTTGTATGAATTTACTCTGCAGCATATACGACCGTGACAAAAAAATTGCTATGGTAAATGATCGTAGCAAATATTTTCTTACTATGGTAAAACCTAGCTTTTAATAAGACTCTAAGATTGTCCCGTAGTAACATGTGTCTTTTGTTACGGCTTTTTACCGCAACAAAAAAAATCGTAGGAAAAAACCTTTTTTCTACTAGTGTTTTTTTGTTTAATAAAAGTATAATTTATAACATAGCAAAAGCAAAAAATAGTACTTTGCTATGGTAAAAGGCCGTAGCAAATACTTTTTTGCTACGAATTTGCCGTAGTATATACGGGCATGACAAAAGCTTTCCTATGGTAAATGACCGTAACAAATACTTTTTTGCTACAGTAAATCCTAGCTTTCAATACGACTCTAAGATTGTCCCGTAGTAGGTGCCTTTTGTTACGGCTTTTTACCGTAGCAAAAAAAATCGTAGTAAAGAGATTTCTTGTTTGTTTGATAAAAGTATAATTTAGACAATCCATTTAGTTCGTTATTCCATTAAGGTTCATAACATACTATTAATTTTTAGGTGTATTTGTGATTACCGATACCACATTAAGGTTCATAACATACTATTAATTTTTAGGTGTATTTGTAATTACAGATACCACAAAGGTTTGTATAAGTTGTTTAGTTTTACTTGAGGAAAAATCTGTTATTTATCCAAAAAGATACTCCCTCTGTCTCATATTATATGTCTTTTTAGAGAGTTTTTTTTGTCCCAAATTATTTGTCATTTTAGATTTTCAATGAAACATTAATTGCACTATTTTCAATTTTACCCTTAATCACTCCTAATTAACTAATTGAGAATCAATTAATGTCAAGGATATTTTAGTAATTTTATATGTTCTTTTACTATAATCTATACACATTTATTAATTTTCTTAATATGTGCAAAACAACCCAAAACAACATTTAAATTGAGACGGATCGGATGGAGTATTATTTATCCATTAAAAAATATGGTTAGGGATTCATTAAGAAAACACAAAATAAAAAGAAAACACACTTGTTCATTTTTTATGATGCATATCCTAAAAAACAACACACACAAACGACAAAATTAAGTTTCTTTTACTTTTTCTAGGTGCATGCATGTATGTATACTTCCTCTTGATGAGTTGAATCTTATCACACTATTTATTCAAATCCTTTTTGCTACATACATATTAAAATATTCAAGTTTTCAATTGTTTATCCATTTTCCTATTTTAGGCTATAATATAACCTCTTAGCAAATTAAATGGTAATCATTGAAAAATTCACAATTAATTCAGATTATAAAAAAAATATTATTTATGTAAGATTATTAATTTATCAGTATTATTGTAGTTGGTGGAGTAAACAAAAAAATTGCAACGTCAAACAATTGACCCGATATAGGAGTTTGCGCAAATATTGAACATATATCGTTTTGGAAGTTATTTTTATTTTATTTTGAAAAAAATATGTATTGAGGAGATAATTTGAGAATAAAAGTAACGTTTGTTTTATAATTTGAAATTAAACAAAATACACCGTAGTAGAAAAAAAAAATTGAAAAATAAAGTGATGTTTCTTTGTTTCTTAGCGAATACATTTTTTTACTGTAATAGTCAAACACTTTTACTATGCAGTCAAATCATGTCGAAACGAGAGGAAAACTTTTGGAAATTTGTGTTGGAAATGTTAACAAAGACAAATTTATTTTGGGGAAAGAATTAAAATGAAATAAAAACAGAACCAAACATTTCGAATTATATCTTCCGAGTAAATGCAATTTGATATGCCTAATTAGGTCAATCTAATGGGCCTATAATTTCTTTACTTAATGGCCGTTTTAGTAGACCACTAATACGAAGGTCTAATCACTTTCAAATAAAGTTTGGACCCGACAAATTAACTTCAGCCCAATAAACGAGGTATAAATAAAATTTTAATTCATTTCTTAAGGTACATTCAATATTCAAACCATACTACTGCTCGTATTCTCTCTACGATTTTTGTAATCCACACGCCTAACTTGATCGCCGGAGAGGTTTCCACCGGATTAACCCCCAACTTAGTTTACGTGTTCTCTGATCGCAGGTATTTCAAGGCCATCAAATTTATAAGCCAACGATCCACTTTGCTCTTCCAGCTCATCTTACTTCAATTACTTGAGGTGATCTATCCTTTCACAAAACAATAATTCAAATAAATAATTTTGTGTCAATACAATTATTCCAAAAAAAAAAAAAATCTATCCTTTCACAAAACAATAATTCAATATGCTCAAGTTGACAGTGAAGAAAATTGATAATTAATTAGGCAATCGTCATCTTATTATTATAATAAATAATAGTTTTATGTTGTTTTCAGATGATTGCACGTACTTCCAATGCTAGAAGAGATTAATGAGCACGATTCTGATTTTGATTCTTCAACATACTATATATATATTTTGTACAATAGTGCCACTAGGGGTTGAATATTAATTCTTTTTTCTTTTTTTTAATTAAATTCTAATTTAATTAACTAACTTTAATTTTGTATTAGTTAACACATACGTGCTAACACAGTTCAGTGATTAATGGATCATGATTCATGATTAATCATCAATCATATCATATATTTTTATCTCACCCTAATCATATTAACTTCAACGCAATAATACGAAATATATATATTATATTAATTAATTAATTAATTAATTAATTAATTGTTGTCACCAAATCAAATTAGACTCTTAAAATTTTGACCACGAAATTAGACTCTTACAATTTAGACCACCAAAATTAGATATGCCATATAGGGTTCATTTTTACCGAATTGTTTTTTATTTTATGAAAATGAAAACAGTTGCTATATTTGTGTCACGGATTTAATGAATTAGTGACAATAAAAATACCTATTCGTAATAATAACTATTAAGTAATAACAAATTAACAGTACAATTAAATTTAATAGATTAATCAATTTGTTAAGTTCATCTAAGTTTTGGAGTTGCATTTAGGAGTGCGAGTTGGATGGAATAGATCGGAAATGGCTTTTTCGAAAAAAAAAAATGATATTTTTTTCGGAAGTAAAAAATGGACTATAATTTCTATTCCAAAAAACCGGAATGCAAAAATTCAATATGATTTCGGAAATTTCGGAAATTACATTAGCGTACAAACTCTAGTTTCAAATTCAGATATAATGGTAATTTCACAATATTTTCCAATCTTTTTCGAAAATTTTGCTGTAAAATACATGCAAGAAAATCCACAAGAAAATCCAAAAGAGAGTGATAAAACGCAATAAATAAAAACACATAAACGGAAAAACACCAAAAACCGAAACATAGATTTTCTTATAAGGAAAAATGCAACATAAAGTTTTTGATACCAATTAATCTATTCTAATGTTTTAATTTACTTAACGTATTTATATTAACCTTAAAATATAACATAAGTTATAATATGGAATTGCAAAATATATCATAAAATTATATTATATATTTCGAAAAACCATAGAAATATTCGGAACTAAAACCAAACAGATATCGGAATTTCCAGCAATTTTATATATACATTCCGATTCCGTTCCAAATAAATTTGAAAAAGTCGAAAATCGGAACTTCAGACATCAAAATAAAAAATATGGTTTCAAATTCAGATATTATCGGATCGAAATTTTCGATTTCCACCCCTAGTTGCATTGTATCTTTCGAACCATAAAACAACCAATTATGAGATGTTAATTTTCCTTAAGTAAATAATAAATTCCTGTTGATTTTATGTACATGCGTGATTCAATGGATGGTGGTGCAAATTGGACGACTTTAAATTTTCAAAATGTTATTATAAGAAAATAATTATTATTTCATTAAGTCTTTTTCAGGCACTAATTAATTGATTAATTAATTTAATTATGCCTAAAAAACTCCATCGTTATCACTTGAAATGTCAATACATATTGTTGGTGGTTAGTTCAACACTAAGTAGGTTTGTTTCAACTTGCTGCTGAAAGTGAGACAAATCCCATTTGTTTAACACTGTGTTTCGTCTTAATTACAAAGCTTACATCCCAATAATTAACCTTAAAATAATCACTTAATTATGTAATTGTGTTATTTGCTAAAACTTTCGAAAAATAGATTAAACGGTTTTTTAGCTCATAATTTGTTTTTAGGGGGAATATGTCAAACACCCTCCATTGGGTTTTTTATTCTTGATAAATCCTTAATTAATTAATGGTATTTGAGATAAATCCATTGGACTTAAAAACCCATATTGCCCCTTCTTATTAGTATAATTATTAAATTAAATATTACGATAAATTAATACCATATTCCTTCCAAAAATAAATCAATTCCAAATCAATCCCAAAATCACATTACCGTATAATTCGCCCCTCTTCCCCCAAATCACGGTAGAAAACATAACCGTATAATATGCAGTCTTTTTTTTTTTAAATAGTTTTTTTTTAAATTAATTTAAAACATAAGTTTTTTTTTTATTTTACTTTTTTAAATGGTTCATATTTAAAAAAAAAAAAATCCACTACATACACATCGAAAACCACTAAATTTATCGAAAACCACTATGAAATTAAAGTAAAAATTACTATAAAATAAGCATAATTCACATTAATATTAACATAATCCCACTATGTAATTAGTGAAAACCACTATGTAATTAACAAATTTCATTAAAAAAATTCACTAAAAACCTATCAATTAACAAAAACCACTATTAATTAACAAAAACCACTCTGTAATTAACGAAAACCACTGTATAATTACAAATTCCTAGACTTGTTTGTTTATTAGTATGGTTTTAAAAAAATGAATCTTTACAAATATTCACCTCGAGTCGAGGCAGATGAATCATTTTGCTTCGACTTAGTAAATAACTCAAAATTGATTTATTATTATTATTAAGTAAATGTATTTAAATTTTTTTTATTAATATTTCCATTAACCATGGAATATTTTACATCTGGTTACGTCATCATCACAATGAACCTTCACACGAAATAGCGGGATAATTCATTTTTTCTGCATCTTTGGCTTCTCATCAACTCTAAACAATTTACGAGTTTCTCCACGGTGGTCCTCGGCGACGGAAGACATACTCAGTGCACTTCCACCGCAGCGGCCGCCGCTCCTCCACATGCAAATCCTCCTCCTTCCATCGCCGGACCTGGAATATTTATAACCATTAAATTTTTTTATTTGCTCCAATCTTTAATTAGGGTTTCTGCAATTTCCTCCAATGGAGTCGCTGATTCTCCAAGCCCAATAATGGAGGAAGAATCATCAAAAAGAAAGAGATAGGCAAAGATAATACATATTACTTTGAAACGGTTTCTCTGTAATTAAGAGGTGTAACCGTGGAATTATATGAGGATGTGTTGTTACGATATAATAGGAAAAGATATTATAAATATTTTTTAATTTTTTTTTTATTTCCAATCCTAAAACATACGTTACTTTTAAGTTAAGGGTATAATAGTGATAATTTATTATTTTTTATTATTTAATGCTGAAATGGATTTATCTCAAAAAGTTCTAAAAAAATTGGACCTATTGTAATTAGACTTGTGTAATGGGGGGCTTTTGACAAATAATCCCTTGTTTTTAAATATACGCGAACGTGATTTTTTTTTGTTCTCTCTCTTAACATAAGTTGTTTTGAAATATTTAGAGGGTATATGTATAATCTTATACGCTGTTAAAAATAGTTTATAAGATATTTAAATGATTATAAGCTCTTCGAAAGTGTGATAATTTTTTTTCTTTCTAAATGATCTGAAAGTTTTAAATAATAAGATGTCGGGGAGTACATAAGATCTTAAAGAAAAATACATTTACCTTATTTTTTTATTTAAGATTTTATTATGAATGAAAATAACTTTAAAAATTAATATAAATAAGATGTAACAATTTATCTAGTTTAAAATAACTTATTAAATGTAAGTGCTTATCAGATATTTAAAATAATCTTAGTCGAACAGGCTCTTAGAGGGTGTTTGGCTAAGCTTATAAGATGTTAAAATGAGCTTATAAGATGTTTTAGAGCTTATAAGTTCTTCCAAAGTGTTTGCTAATTTTTTTTTAAATATGTCCTATTTTTTTTAAAAATAAGCTGTTGGAGAGTAAATAAGATCTTTTAAAAAAAATACCTCTACCCCACCTTTTTATTTAAGATCTTATAATGAGTAAAAATAGGAAATAAGTCATTATCCAAACACTCTAAAAATTAATCATAAAAATAAGATGTAACAGTTTATTAGCTCTTAAAACATCTTATCAAACATTAGAGCTTATTAGTTGTTTAAAATAAGCTTAGCCAAACACCCTCTTAATCTCAACAGATATATGGAGAAGTTTTTAACTCGGACATGAAATGGAATTGGAGATTTCTTGATTTGTTAATTTTTTTTTACCTAAATTCATTGATTTTTGCCGACATGTTATAAAAATAATCTAAATTTCAATTTATATTGCCAACACATCAACTTCTGAATTAAATGGCTTAATCTTACTTTGCACTCTTGAAATATACCGTTTTGGCACTTTGCATCCTCGAAATAAATTAATAGCACTTTGCACACTCGAAACACAATAAATCATGCTAATGCACCCCAAACGAACTTTTAAAAGCTAAGAAATGTAATTTAATATTTTTGTGATATTTTTTTAGGTTGCCAAATGTCAAATATTTTTTTTATTCACCAATCATTTTGAAACTATAAAGTACAAAAATAAAAATACATTTCATCAACATATTTAAAAATTATATTTTTGTTATCAAAATAAAATATTTTTCGGAAAAAAAAAATCATTCAACTATTGCGTTATTCAAAAATCATATTTTCTTCCAAATATTTTTACCTAATATTTTCAACTAGTTACAATAAAAGGTCCATCAGTCGGATAGTGATAAAAACTTATTTTATTTTATTTTGTAAGGAAATATAATTTTTTTATATAATCCGGTGTACCAAACTCGATCTATGGAATTAAAATCCAACTTTCGTATGAAATGTTATTTATTATTATACAATTTCACAAATTACAAAAAAAAACAAAAAAATAAAATAAAAAATTAAACACCTAAACGACGTCGAATAGTAAAACTTTGAGTTAATTTCAACTCATTATTTGATTTTAGATTAGTTTGACTAACCTCAATTAGCTTAAGTTAATCTTTGAAATTTTTATTTTTTTATTCAATAAAATAATCTATATATAATATAAAAAGAGGATCTATGCCCTCAATGATTGACATGTGGCAAATGATGATGTCATTTGTCAAAATTGCTTAGTTGGAGTTCAATTGATGAGGTGGATTCTTCAATTGATTAGGTGGCATTTTTATTTATGGATGTTTTTAAGTTTTTTCCTATTTTACATTTACAGAATCATTAAATAATTACCACATGTATATATATTATTTCCAAAGTTAATATTTTATAAATTCGAAATATAAAAATTTTATTTATATTTTCAGTATTTCAAAATATATTTATTGAAAAAAGATCATGAAACTCAATTTTTTTACGAATATTCAAATAATTTTCAGAAAAAAACATTTTTTTTAATATTAAAATAAAGGAATACGGTTTTTTTTTTTTTTTTTTTTAATTTTCAATAGTTTGGAATATTCGAATATCCATTCAATAAAAAAAAATTGGGATATCTGTATAAAATGAAAATATTAATAAATTAAAATATATTTCATAATTTTTCATTTGAATCTATAAATTTAATATATATATATAAACTAATATATATATATATATATATATATATATATATATATATATATATTTATATTCAAATTTTTTATAATTAATCAAATAAAATATATAATAAAATTTATATTTTATTAATATATGCAAATATCGTATACATGGAAATAATATATATATATTTATATTCAAATTTTTTATAATTAATCAAATAAAATATATAATAAAATTTATATTTTATTAATATATGCAAATATCGTATACATGGAAATAATATATATATATATATATATATATATATATATATATACATGGAAATAATATATATATATATATATATATATATATATATATATATTCGAATTTATTATTTTTTAATTAATCAAATAAAATATATAATAAAATTTATATTTTATTAATATATGCAAAATATCTTTATACATTGAAATAATATATATATATATGTATATATAATCGAATTTAGTATTTTTTAATTAATCAAATGAAATATAATAAAATTAATATTTTATTAATATATGCAAATATCATTATACATGGAAATAATATATATATATTACAAAATCGATTAAATTTAAATTTCATGATTTCATTTTTACTAAATGTTGATTTGTTTGACTTTATTAAGGAATTTATAAAATAATTTCCTATTTTAACAAAATATAAAAAAATCTTCTCATCTTAAACCCTATAAATACTCCATTGTTTTCATTCATTTTTCACAAACATTGTTTTCGTTTCTTATTCCGTCGTTCCTTATTTCGGTTGAATCTTTAGTTGTTCTTCATAATTTCTTACACATCGAATTTCGTTTTTATTATGTTTTTCTTCATTTTATTTCTTCATTCATATTATTTTTTACGTTTTATACATTTATTTTTTGGTTTCTTTTATTTTTCATTATGTCGTACTAATTTTTTTAATGTATTGTCGTTTTTTAATTTTTAATATCCATTTCTTTTTTTTTTAGACAAAATTAATATCCATTTCTTTTTGCATTGATAATAACTAACTATTATTTTATTTTATGTTTTTCTTTTTTTTTCTTCATGTACTATTTATTCCATTATTTTTAAATGTTAATCTTGCTTTTAATCTTTGTTGTTCTTATTTTGTTTCATATTTTCTTTTTTTTTTCTTTTTTTTTTTTTGCAGAACCTCACCAATATTATTTGTATAATATGCAAAAAGATTTTTCAAGAACTGGACAAGATGGTGAACGCTATATCCTACCAATCTATTGTTTTAAATTAATAATGTGACATACAAAATGTTGCTATAAACGTGTTTGTTTTTTGATTGTGTAATTTATTATGTAAATTTAGTTTATTTTTTTTATTTGAATAATCGTAAACAATATATTAATTTTCCGGTTATGTACATTTTGTAATTTGAAAATAAATTATATGATAATTCAAATGAATAAATGTGTTGTTCAATTTTGTTCCATTTGATCTAATTTGAGTTTCCTATATGACATTGATTTTCAAACAACTAAAAGTTTTAACTAAATACAATTACCTGATATGAAATACAACTTTCTTTTTATTGAATAATTTATTTTACATTTAAAATTTTCTATAATTCATTATATTTTTTTATTAAATCTTTAATTTTAACACTTCAACATAAAAATATTTTTCAGCGCACTATGAATGTATAAATGGAAAAAAAAATTAAATAAAATTGTAATGTAATAATTACTTAAATATACTATCATTAATTTGAATATATTATGCATTCTAAATATTTTTCAAATTAAAATCGTAATTTAATTATAACTTCAATATATTTAAATATAATATTAATTTGAATATATTATTTGTGTATTAATATTTTACATTAACATATTTTTTACACGAAGATTTCTGATATTTTAATATTTTAATTTATTTATTTTTATTCACATGTTTCATATGAAGTGTTTTTTCTATAATTATTTTACTACATTTCAAGAAAGAAGAATCCTATGTGGATTATGTATCTTTATATGGATCACTAGAGGAAAAACTTCCTTAGTTCGGAGTGGATGATATATTGTATTTGCATATCACATTATTTATTTTGGTAATAATGATTTTATTTCATATGCAATAATATTTAAGAATATATATATATATATATATATATATATATATATATATATATATATATATATATATATATATATATATATATATATATATATATATATATATATATATATATATATATATATATATATTAACTAGGACGTGATCAATAAATTGATGGACATTGGTTGTCGGTATCTCATATATATTTTATTATATATTAATTATTGCTATTTTTTGTTATACTATTTTTTATATATTTAATATTATATTTGTGTTCCAGTGCCTACTGTTGTCTTTCCTAAAAGCGTTGGAAAAGATTTTCGAAAAATAAGTATTTACAACATTAAATTTTAATCATATTAAGTGGAGTAAATATTTTCTTTAAATATTAGCGTAATTTAATATTCGTTGTAATCGCTATTAATATATAGCATTAGACATATGATATCATACATTTTTATGTGTAACGACATACAACTATAATATGATTTATATCTTCTCATTTCAGTATATTATTTTTTGAAGTATATTTAATTTTAATTTATTTATACCGATGTTGAATACATTGTCAGTGAAAAGAAAATTATAAAAAATAGGGAAATGTCAATGTATCCTGAAGGGAGTATATCCATTTCCATTCAGGAAAAACAAACTATGAATTAGGAGTATGACATTTATCGGCAATACAATAGATATTGAAGGTTAGTTTGACTATGATGATCGTGCTTCATTACAAATATGTATCTGATCATATGTAAAATTGATTCTACTCTATATGCTTATGATGGATTACATGGTCTCCAAAGAGTTCCAAGCATATTTTTAAATTTGTACTATGAATCAAATAAAACGTACACTTTGTATTTGACATGTAATATTTAGTAGCATTACAAAAAAATGATCAATACAATCATATATGATACAAATAAATGGTTACACATATTACAATTATTTTATATTAAACTAATTAATGTTATTTTGTGTATTATTTTCTTATTATTTTTTGGATACACTGTCAAAAAAGGATACTAAATAGTCAATACACCATATGGTAATAAATTAGAATATATTTAGATATTAAAATATATTATTTTATGGTATTTGTCAATTATTACATCATATGTTGTATTATCATCACGATAACAACTAAATTAACTATGTGCATGTCACGACTAAATTAGTTATTGTATTATAATCATGCTTTTAGATACTAAATAATTACGTATGTGAATTATGTAGGGCAATCATATGGTATGCAATTAATATTAGTATTAGTATTAGTATTAGTATCAATATTAGTATTAGTATTAGGATTAAGATTATAATTAGTATATTAGTATCACCATTAGTATTAGTATATTATAGTATTTGTATTAGTATATATATTAGTATTAGTATATATTAACACGAGTATTAATATTAGTATTAGTATTCGTATTAACTAGCATTTCCCTCGTGCGATGCACGGGATAGCATTTCAAAAGTGAAAAAATGATTTATTTATTACACGACATTAACAATTAAATAAAGAAATATATTATACTAATACATAAAATTTAGGAAAACATCAATATTTATACAAATTTGATAATGGAGAACCACTCAAAAAAATATATGAACATAATTGTCATAATATGAAATTAGTAGTTATATAAATGAACAATTAATAAAGCAAAAATTAATAAAAACAAAACATAATTACCGATATTCATATATAATTTTTGTTTCATATATTCATATTTTAAGTTTCAAACAAATATAAAAAATAAGTCTTTCATCTTCCAAATAAATGTATTCATGTAATACTCATATTTTATAAAGCTATTTGTTTTTGTTCTTTTTGTAGTATTATGTAGTAAAATTTATTTTCCAAACAAATAAGTTGAGATGTACCAAAAATAAATGCAATGTAGTATCTTTATCCCTTAAAATTTACAATATATACATGGATGAAAAATAGGAGATTGATGTGGGAGGGATTCTACCCGATTATGTTTCAATTTTGATGATGATTGAAAAATATAGTTCGAAAGTTAAAGAAAAATATTAAAAATTAATAATTGTAAAAATGTCATTAGGATTTCTTAAGTTGCCGGCCGTAGCGTTTCTTTCTTATATATATAAAGATATTAGTATTAGTATTAGTATTAGGGTTCGTTTGGTTACCGCTATAAGGTGCTACTGACTAAATAGTAGAGACTAATAACATGTCCGATTGGTAAGATTCGCACTTTTTCATATCCGCTACTAAATTCAAAACCCGCTATTAAATGCTACTATTTCATTAAATTAGTAGCACCCCTCCCCCTGAGATTAATTTAATAGGGGGTGACAAAAAAGGAAATATACAATTTTATCCTTAAATTTATATTTTATTATTGTAAACTCAGTGGTTTTATAGACAATTCATATATAATAACTGATTTTAACAAATTTAATAGAAAATCTAATCCAAGAAACCGAACATGCTACTAACTAAATAATTAATTAGTCAGTAGGGAGTTAATCCAATCTCATCTAATTCAATCTAATCCAATATAGGTAACCGAACGAGCCCTTAGTATTAGAATTAGTATTAGTCTTTGTATTAGTATTAGTAATATTATTAGTATTAGTGTTAGTCTTGGTATTAATATTATTAGTATTATTATTAGTATTAATATTAGTATTACTATTAATATTATTAGTATTATTGTATTAGTATTAGTATAATCATATTAACATTAATATTAATTAACATTAGTATTAGTATCATTAATAGCATCAGTATTAGGATTATCATTAACATATTAGTATCAATATTAGCTTTAATATTATATTTAGCATTAGCATATGCATATTAGTATTTGCATTAGCATTAACATTAAATTAGGAGCGTCCTAAATTCCACACTAAAATTTACTAAATCCCACACATAAATTATAAAAAAAAAATTCTCTACTCAAATTCTCTCTAACTTCTCTCTAAAATGATTTTATCCAAGTCACTCAAAATTCATTAATTTTTTACATGAATAATCATAAAAAATGAGTTTCGTTTTATTTAATATTTATTCAATTTCATTAAACCTTTTTACTTATTCAAATTCATATAAATTCGATTTTTTTTCTCAAATTTCATCATTATTTTAGTTTGAACGTGTGAAGATTTTTGTTAAATTCGAACTTGGAATGGTAGGGATGTTTTTAGTGTGTGATTTTGTGAAAAAGTTAGGGGAAAAGAAAAAATGTGGGGGAGGAGAAAATAAAATCTTAGAGAGAAATACTTTTACTTATGTGCAAGATTTGGTAAAATAGTGTGTGATTTAGCATTTCAGTTAACATTAACATCCTTTTTAATTCATATAGAAATTTATAGAGGTATTCGATTTACATCATCGATATGCTTTAGTTCGTTGATTTGAATTATTTTGATCATAGAATTGATCCCCGTGCATCGCACGGGTGAGGTACTAGTGGTTTAATAAAAGGCTAACAACGCTCCACGTAGCCAATTACTGCAAATGGTTGTATTCGTAGCAGATGACCTCATCACTTCTCCTCTGATTAGTTACACAATTAGCGAAGTGATTAGTTTATTGTATACAATTAGTGAAGTGATTAGTTTATTGTATTAAATGAGATTTTTTAAGACAAATGACAGCTCTGAGTTTGGTTGGCGTAAGTTAGCAAGTGTCAATAACATAGTATATTTGTTTGGAATCTTAAAAGCCCCCACTTGCCCATGATTCTAAATATCCCATCATAGGATAATTTATTACAACTAGTCCATCAAAATAAGGTTACTTTTGTCCTTTAATAATAATAATAATTTAATCAACAAAAAAATCTTAAAAAAATATCTATCATCACAAGTTATGTTTTTATTAGGCTCATTTGGTTAAAGTTATTTTAAAGAGCGGATAAACTATTATATCTGATTGGTTTAAAAGTTGATAAGTTGTTATGTTTTATTTTTAGAATTAAATTTTAAAGTGCTTGAATAATGATCTTATAAGCTATTTTTACGTATCAGAGGATGTTAAACAAAAAGTTTAGGTCAAAGTATTTTTAAACAAAATTTTATTTACTCTCCAGTAACTTATGCTCTAAAATATTAAGAATTTTTTAACAACAGTATCGAACACTTTAAGAAAAAATTATAGGTTCCCAAATATCTTATAAGCTATTATATCGGACAAGCCGTTTTCAAAGCTGATAAGTTGTCATGTTTTATTTTTAGAATTAAATTTTAAAGTGCTTGAATAATGATCTTATAAGCTATTTTTACGTATCACATGATGTTAAATAAAAAGTTGAGGTAAAAATATTTTTAAACAAAATCTTATTTGCTCTCCAGTAACTTATACTCTAAAATATTAAGAATTTTTTAAAAACAGTATGGAACACATACAGAAGAACTTATAAATTTCTTAATATCTTATAAACTATTTTTAACAGCTTATAAGTTTAGCAAATCGGCCTATTTCAACAATCTCTTACTCCCTTTTGCAAGATGAATATTGAATAATGAGATTTTGGTGTTGATGGGAAATTTCTTTTTGGTGGTGGTGACTTATTAAAATATTGGGATGCTATCGCCTATCCGTACCATTTTCAATATTTTTTAATTTTTTTTTTTAAATGTATGATTTTAGAGGTGGTGGACTTTTTCAATAAAATTGACTAAATTAAAAAAAAAAAGTACATTGTAACGAAGGATCTAATTGTTTTCTTGTTTTTTGATAAATAAAAAATAAGCAATTGAATTTATGTTTTTTAAAAAACTTTTAAATAATATGAATTTTGAATTTTATTGACTGAAAATAACATAAACTAGAAACTAAAGACATATAATTCATTCTGAAACACATTTATTATATAAAAAAATAATATATTTATTATCTTAGCTAGATTTATAAGTATTAGCTTCTTACCTATAATATTGGCCCATTTTTTTTTCATTTCAATTTCTGAAATTTTCCATTCTCAATTTCGTCAAATTAAACATTACTGGAATTAATTTATTTATTTTCTGAATAGTTTTTTTCATTTCAATTTCTGAAATTTTCCATTTTTCGATTTCTTCGAATTTTTTCGAAACATAACCAGAATTAATTTTTGTTTTCCGAATAAAATAGAATTCTTTTCCGAAAGTGCTAATTTTCGAACAGATCCATCCAATCTCCACCGCCTGGTAAACTTAAAAATATGTTATTATGAAAATCATTTCTATATATATATTTATCAATTCAAGAATCATTATCAAAGTAGAAATCCTTTTTTTAATTGTTTCTTTTAAGTAATCCATAATTTATTAGCAAGTAGTGTCAATATAATTATTTTAATGTGAAGATCAATTCCCTTATGAAATACATCATCACACACACCTTTCTTCAATAGAAAAACTGGTTTAGATTTCAAAGCAGACGCAGATTCACACACTTCTCTCCTCTCTCCTCTCTCTCTCTACTCTCTCTCTCTCTCTCCTCTCTTTCTCTCTCTAAGTTCAGAAATACATGCACTCTGGTCTCTTCTTACCGATTCACCGACCTCCCACTGTGAAAATTTGTAGTTTTTCGCGAAACGCATGACGTATTACACTTCCGACAAACTCACTAATTATAGCTACAAGCCTTTGCTGACAAACTAAAATAAAATTTGCAGGTAAATTTTTGTCTCCTGTTCTTCCTTCCGTCCATTACTTTCTCTCTCTAGCACCTCTCTCTCCTCTTTATATTCTTTGTTCCTTTTTTATTCATTCATTTTTTTTCTTGTATTTGTTTCTGATATAAGTTCGCTTGTCATGAATTATGTTTCTTGTTTCTGGGTTTCTTTTTTTTTTTTTGCAAAAATAAATTATGCATTTGACTAAGAAATATATAATTCGAATTTTCTTGATATATATATATATATATATATATATATATATATATATATATATATATATATATATACGGTGTAGGAAGATGAGAAAAAGAATGAAATTGGAAGTATATGGCTAAGAGAATATAGTTTTAATTTAGGCAACAAAGAGTAGTAATATCAAATTTGTTTTGGTTTTCTAATTCTATATTATTTTTATTGTTTTTAATTATTATTTAATTTGTTATTGATTTGATTCGTGGATTAACTGGTGGAGTGTTGGAATTTTGCAGGAGAGACCCTCTTTGATTAAGGTTATTGTCTTCTTCTCAATCAATTTAAAAAAGAAGGCTGCAACATCTCTATAGGCTCTCGAGGTAAGTTCGAAGGCATTCGTCGTCGTTTTGCGAACAATCCCTTGTACGAAAACAGAAACACGTCGTATGTGCGTGTATTCATTGAATGCAAGTGGATCGATTAATCTTTCGATTTGGGAAAAAAAAGAATGTGGATAAGGTGATGTATATAAGTACCGAACATGTTGCCTAGCCATTTGTCCGTAAAATCGAGCGAATATTCATATTCGAGTCAAAATTAAATAAATTTGGTTCCAACTCAATAAAATGGATAGTATGGTTGCCAACTTGATGGACGACTACGTGAGAGGCTCGAACTACGACGATTCCTTCGGCAACGTCTTGGACCTCATGAATTTCGAGCCGCAAGACCAAATGTTTTCGCCCACGTATTCTCTCCAATCCATCGAACAATATTTTATGGAAAGCCAAAATGAAGTAGTGAATATTCCAAGGAATATTCTCAAGGTATCGCTCAACGAGAAAATGTTGAGGGCACTGCATCTCTTCAAGGAGTTGTCCGGTGGAGGTATCTTGGCCCAACTGTGGGTCCCGATGAAGAACGGTGATCAGTACGTTTTGAGCACTTGCGAGCAGCCGTTTCTATTGGATCAGACGCTCTCTGGGTACAGAGAAGTTTCTAGAATGTTCACGTTCGCAACGGAAGTGGGGCCCGGTTGTTTTCCGGGCCTTCCTGGGAGGGTTTTCATCTCCAAGGTCCCCGAATGGACTTCCAATGTGATGTACTATAGTAAAGCGGAGTACCTTAGGGTACAACATGCGATTGATCATGAAGTGCGTGGCTCGATTGCTTTGCCGGTGTTTGAGGACGATGATGATTCGATTGATGGTGACAGGTCGTGTTGTGCTGTTTTGGAGATTGTCACCACTAAGGAGAAACTCGATTTCGATTTGGAGATCGATAATATTTCCTGTGCACTGCAGGTTTATCTCTTACTTTTTTTTTTTAAGCATTGTAGATAATTTTTTATTCCCTGTTTAGAGAAATTAGATTCCTAGTGCTTGGAGGCTGAAAAAAAAAAAGTTAGTTTGTCTTTATTTTGCATGTTAGCAAACTGAATAAATTGTTTCTTCACCTTATTATTGTGTTCTCAACTTTTCTCTTTCTTGTTTATTGAAATTAAATTCACTCCTGCAACTTTCTTGGTTGTAGATCGAAGAATTCGATTTAACTTTCACATAAACTTTTTTTTAAGTCTTTGTTATTGATAATATTTTCAGGCTGTGGATTTAAGTAGCATTGCGCCTCCTCGAATTTACCCCCAGGTCTTAATCAAGGTTTATACTCAATTATCTCAATTCCTCAATCATCAACTTGAATCGTTTTTCTAACTCAGGTTATTAAATTCCCATTATGCAGAGTCTCTCGAAGAATCAAAACGCAGCTTTAGCAGAAATAACCGATGTTTTACGTGCAATTTGCCATGCGCATCGACTCCCACTCGCTCTAACATGGATACCTTGTAGCTACACCGAACAATATTCAGGAAACCAAACCATACGAGCGAATTCAATAAAAAACAATATTCTAAATCCGAATGAAAAACCCGTATTGTGTGTAGAAGAATCCGCGTGTTATTCGAGCGATACATACATGCAAGGATTCATACGTGCGTGCGGAGGGCATTTTCTTGAACAAGGACAAGGTGTGGTCGGAAAAGCACTTCAATCAAATCAACCATTTTTCTACCATGATGTGAAGGAGTATCATATAAGCGAGTATCCACTCGTTCATCATGCTCGAAAATACGGATTAAATGCTGCAGTTGCGATTAGGCTTAGGAGTACTTTTACGGGCGATGATGACTATATATTGGAATTTTTTCTGCCTGTGAATATTGAAGGGGGTGTAGAACAACAATTATTGCTTAATAATCTCTCAAGTACTTTGCAAAGGATTAGTAGAAGTTTGAGAACTGTTTCGGATGAAGAGTTGTTTGGGAAAAGGGGTTTTGAAGAGCCGTCGGTTGTAAATGATGATGTGTTTGTTTTAAAGACTGCAGAAATAGACGATAATACCCTCCGTGAGAAAGTTGATCATGTTTCTTTACAGGTACTCATTGAAATTTTTTAATACGTTAAATCGTACCGTGTAGTAGATAATGCAACTGTAATACCGTATAAATAATGATGATTATTATAATTCATGTAGAAAATGGCTGGGTCGAGTAGACAAATGGAGAAGAAGAAAAGCGCATATGAGAAGAACATCAGTTTACGTGTTCTTCAACAATATTTTTCGGGAAGTCTTAAGGATGCTGCAAAAAACCTTGGTGGTAAGAAATATTTATTTTTCAAATATTTCTGAGTATCTTAATATATCTATGTTGTTTTTATTAGGAATAGGGTATTGTATATTATATGTTATTTAAATAACAGTGTCTTGCCTTTCCCTTAGAAAATTATGTTATCTCAATACTTAAATTGACCTAGGCTCAAATAACTAGAACTTTTCATTTTCTGTTATTTTTGCCTACTGGTTGTACTACAAGTCTTTCTTTTTTTTTTTTTTTCTTTTTTTTTTTTTATTATTTATTATTATTATTATTTTTTATACTAGAGTTTGTCTTGTCTACTTGTTGTACTAAAATTTGCTTATGTCACTGTTATAAATTAAGTATTTTTTTTAAAACATGTCGAGAAATTTTAATAAAATCATTTAGTGACAATTAAATATTGTGTTTCTCATTTTTGTAGTTTGCCCAACGACGCTTAAAAGAATATGCCGACGACATGGTATATATAGATGGCCTTCGCGCAAGATAAACAAGGTTAACCGGTCCTTGAAGAAAATACAAAGTGTGCTCGAATCCGTCGAGGGAGCCGAAGGAGGACTAAAATTCGACGCAACAACAGGAAAACTTGTTTCCGCAGGCTCGATAATGCAAGAATTCGATCCGAGCACACAATTCTACTTCAACACGAAAACCGATTATTGGGCGAAAAATCCAGATGCACCCATAGCAAACGTAACATCACTCTCCTCGACTTCTTGCATCGACTACGAAGAGTATCTTTTCGATGTGAAAAATTGTGATGAATCAAAGTTGGCTGCATTAGATACACGGGGCCCGTCATGGCCACCTAGTCTAAAGACGATACCGTGGACGACTTCCCCTAATGCTCCGAAGAATTCTTTTCTTTTAAGAGAATATAATGCATTGGAACTACGCGATGTCAATAATATCAAATCAGAGACTTCTGGATCTTATCTCTTCTCTGATTGCTCAAGCTCGAAAATATCTATCGATGACACAGGTAATATGCATTACAAGAAATAATCTTTTGAAAATAACTCCTATTTTCACGTGGTTAGGCCCAAAATGTTGTTAGTATGCTTGTCCTTAGTGACTAAAAATAAGTTTAAATTACAGCAAAATGAGCTTACTAAATGTTGTCACTTATTAGTGACAACTTCTAAATATTATCACAATTATGGTAAATTAATTCCATTTTTTTTCTTCTTGTAGTGAGGTTTGGAGGAAGTACTATGATCAATGTGGATGATGGATTTATCGAGCAAAGCCAGATTAGTTCCTCAAGAATGACAGGTTCTTCAAAACAAATGAATAGCAGTTCATCGAGTTCGAGAAGTTTTGACGAGAAATCACCTTTAAAAACCGAAGCAAGCTATGAAGGAGATAGTGGGACTAAAATTACGGTGAAAGCTACGTATGGTGGAGACATGGTTCGGTTTAAATTCGAACCTTCGTCTTCTTCAGGGTGTTGTGAATTGTACGAAGAAGTGGCAAAGAGGTTCAAAATTGAGACGGGGCAATTTAGGCTCAATTATTTGGACGACGAAGAGGAATGGGTGATGATGGTGAATGATTCGGATTTGCGAGAGTGTCTTGAAGTATTGGAGTTTGTTGGGACTCGCACAGTGAAGTTCCTCGTTCGTACTGACGTGGACGGTCCCACGAGGAACTCGGGTACGGGCAATCATTTCTTGGCGGGAAGCACTTGATATATATTCTTGGGCATGAATCTTGTGATGTTCCAGGCTTTTCAACATATAGTCTTAATTTAGGTTGAGTTTAATAGTTTTTTGTGTGTATTAGAAGAAATGTGTTATGAGATTATATTTCTTATTCATGTACATAACTACTGTAGTACGAGTATAGTTAGGTGTTGAAATTAAAAAGGTTCTTGTTTTATATGTTGTTCATTAGCTTTTTATTTTTTTACAATTACAACTTTAATAATATTATCATTGTTATAGAATATAATATTATATTAGCCTATAAAAAATATAAATAAACTAGAAATATAATCTATATAATCTATATCATATACAAAATATGAATTCCATCATACTGTGCTTGATACTTTGCAATTTTATTTGCCCACATATCCCTAATTTCATCATATGTGGTTATTTGATTGGTTGAAAAAAATTATAAAAGACATATCATCTATTTTTTTTCTTCCACGGCATTTTTCTTAGTTAGGTATTATTATGTCACGTATTATTTGGCATTTTATCTTTATGGAAATAACCAATCAATTTTCAACAATTCCTGGTTTTCGCATGGAAAATGGATTTGTTTTCAAAAGTATGATACTTTGTAATATATTATGTTCATAGAACCAATAAATAACAAAACAACTGAAAAACGATAACAAAATAAACATTATTAAAAAAATATATAAGGAAATAAATGCTTAAATGTACAATTTGTGGTACTCATTTTCACTCATATTGAACTGGTTTAGGATTGGTTTTTCAAGCTTTAATTATTGTAGTATTTTTATATTTAAACATTATGTTCTTATTGAATAAAATCCATTTCCACCGTATATAATTGGTTTTTAAAAGTGCAAAAAACTTATAATAGACTAATACTTAATTCACATATGTTATAGAGTATATTAATATTTTCTAATAATTATCGAGTTAATTATTCTGCTTTTCTAATTTGTATTATTTATGTTAATGGCAATGTGATAATGGATAATTTGATTAATTAATACAATTTGTAAGAAGATCTGAAGACGATGTGCATCATTTAAATAATTCAAGAATTTTGTGAAAGTTGCACTAATCTTTTACAGTTTCTATAGCACGCATTTTACAGTTTTGCCCCCACTATTGGTTGAGAAAACAATTAGTAACAATAGACACAAATCTTTGCCTATTATCAATTGCTAACACAAATTTGGGGCAATTACATAGATGCATATCACAATTATTCATGGTGGATTATATAACTATAACATTTAAACTTTACATTAAATGATAAAAAAATTCGACAAGTCAACTCAATATATATATATATATATATATATATATATATATATATATATATATATATATATATATATATATATATATATATATATATATATATATATATATATATATATATATATATATATATAGATAGATAGACACACGTTCAACTTGGACATGTAATCCAAGTTGAACATGTAATCCATCGGCGACAAAGAATAAATAACTTATGCCAATAATGATATTATTCATTCGACTCATAATATTTCTTTTTTGTAATAATTCATATATTTTTTAACTGTTTTTACTATGTTACTGCTATTTTGTTGGAACCAGAAAAGTGCACGTGCGTTGCACGTGTCGTAATAAATATATAATATGTTGACGGCATGTTATTTGGCATTCTTAAGAATGGTGTGAGCCAGATGCAAATTTGTTACACAAACAAGATATAGATGGGGATTTTCTGTAAAGTTGTTGAGCAATATTAGTTAAAACAGAGAAAATTAGGTTTGTTCATAATGTTGTGAACAGTCTGCTTTTCTAAATGGGCGTTAGATGTCATTGAAAATTCATTGCCCCACATGTATGATGAAAATGTAAGTAATGTATAACTAATACATTGGATATCCCTCCATATATAACTTGAGAAGAAAAAAAAAATAGTCCTCATAATTACAAATTTGGCATAAATTGTATAATGTTGTTGTTTGCTAATCGTTATGGAAAATTAAGATTAATCAAGTGTAGCATAGAAGAAAGTAAAAAAACATCCTCAATCCTCAGAAAATGGGTAAAATACAGTTTGCACCCCATTAGTATCAAAAAGGTCGCCTTCACCCCCCTTAAGTATTAAAAAACTAAAAAAATCACCCTATTTTTGATAGCCGGTCAAAAGAAATTATATCATATTAAATTGTACCATATTTTTTACCCCTAAATTATACCATATGCAACACTTGTCTCCTTAAAGTATTATTTGTAACACCTACCCCTCAACCTTCATTTAATTTACTGATAAAAAAAAATAACATTTAATTTGTATATCAAATTTTAATATCTTCAAAATTTATCTTTTATTGGATGGAATAACTAAAAAGAATAATTAAATTATATTATTAAAATATATATTAACAAAATGTCATATCTTAATATTTAAAAATATTATATTGCATTGGGTACAAATTCGATAACATAACATCTAATTGTTTTTGTCACAAATAAAATTTTAAAAACACTAAGAATTAAGTTATTAAACAAACTTAAGTATTTTAATTTATTTTAATTCATCAATTTCTGAAAATATATTTTCACTCATTATTATACAATATATATTATTATCAATGTTTTTCCAATAATTATTAGTTACTTTTAAGTTCTAAGGATCCAATAATTATTGCATTGTTATGCTATTTATTCTACCAAAAAAATATACAATTTTACAGTTTCAAATATTGCATTGACTTTTCAATTGATATTTTTGATAAATTATGTGAATTGTTTTTCAATTATTCCATCCAACCAAAGTGGATATATATTCAGATTATTATTATTTTTTAAAACTTAAGATGTAAAATAATGAATGTGTTAATCTTATGCAGCAGACTTTCAAGTGTTCACGTGTGTACAGAGAAAAAAAATCGGTTGCCGATCGGCTTGCGGCATGGGCACATAATCACTAACACCTTCAATAATTATTTTTGGCAAACGACCTTCCTAGGTCAGTATGGATTGCATATCGATGTGATGTTCTTGGGATATAGGACTTTCGACCATAAGGTTTGAAATGCAGTCGCAGAAACTCAAGATGACTATGGATCAATCTCAACGTAGGAGAAGAGGGCAAAAGTTGAATAATTTAAGTTGGTGGTGAGCTAGATATTTTAGATATTGGCATTTCCAACCCCATATGGGGCCTTTTTTATATTTTAGTTACAATAATCAGCATAGGCATATTCTTTTAGTTATTTATTTTCTTATCCACTTTTGGGGGCTTTTGTGTAATAGATTGTAATAGGGTTTTTTTTTGTCCGTTTTTATTCTTGATCTCTTAAGGGTACTATTTTCCTTGTGTTAGGCCCACAATATTTTTAACCAGACCCCTTTATACTTTCATTAGTATTTAATGGAATAAAAAATGTTTGGCCAAAAAAAAAAGTAGAAAAAGAGGGTTAAGGGTTACATAGCCTATAAATCAAGGCTGCAAACGTATAAGGGTTACATAACCTATTTTCTTCAAATGAATATTACGGAATTAAATTATTTTTTATTCAAAAATTAAAACATGACTGTTAACACTAAATAAATGAAGAATATTACAGAATACATGACTGTTAACATTAAATCAATCAAGAATATTAAAAAAATAAAATTTTATTTATTCAATGTCACCCTTTATTGAAACTTCACCAATACCACCATTGAAATTGACGAACAATGAAAAAACACAATGTTGTGGCAGAATGGTGCAAGAATTTGGGGAGATTTCTGGTTATGTATTGTATTATTATGTTTGTATAGATTTGCTGATCGGTGTGAGACAGATGCAAATTTTTTACACAAACAAGATATAGAAGGGGATTTTATGTATAATATTGACTCCTCGTAATTACAAATTTGGCATAAATTGTATAATATTGTTGTTTGTTAATAGCTATAGATATTTAAGATTAATCAAGTGTAACATAGAAGAAACTAAAGAACTATCCTCAATTTTAAGAAAATAAAAGTAAACATAATCCGACAACTACAATTCAAGTGATATATACAAAAACCGGAGTGAAAAATGAAATCACCTATTACCAGATTTCACGTGAATACGTTGAACTTTTCCCTATTCGGAGAACGGTCGTTTGAAGTCCAAATGGCTATACTCGAATCCAAAATAAATTTATCCCAATCCAAAGTGCGTACAAACTTTGAAATGTATAATATAAACAAGTATGTAGTCTGAAATTCCCCCAGGAAACCACTATATAGATTAATGAGTCAGGATCATCTCATGCAAAATAATGTCGTTGAAAATAAATGTCGGGTGAACATAATCTTCAATTTTAGCACTCCATGTCGAATAACCAGCAGATTGAAGCCAAAAATTATATTTAAATTTTATATTCCAATAAATGAACACATCGAGGCATTAATACTGGTACACTAGAATACGAACTTTGTACTAATACAAATTGAAAATAACATACTAAAATATAAATTTTACTTTGAATTTGAAAAGTGTGTCATAAATAATTTTTTTTCGAATAAGGTCATTTAGTTAATTCTAATATTGTACTAATAGATTATAAAAAAATCATGATCCTGTTCCCTCTGTCGGTGAACCAATTCCATATTATGATCTGAGGCAGCTATCGGAGAATCAAAATAAATAATGCAATTAGAATTATAAGTGATGTAATTGTAAAAAAAATGAAAAGATTACTTTTATATATTAACCTTTTGAAAGATGCACTATTCATCCACCCAATTTCAGTCACATAGAAGGTTTCATCGAATTTGTATTCGAGATCTACAGACAAACAGAAAAAAAAAGAATAAGGAATGATAAATTGGATTAATAGTTATTAAATATACACTTGAAACAGGATAAAGTATCTTCATGGGGAATTAAACATTGTAGAGGCTATTGGAAGAAAAAAGATGGAAGATTTTAAATAACCTCATTTTCTTCATTTTGTAGCCTCTTTGACGAGCCTCCTAATAAACATAATACCACTATTTACTATCTCATAATATTCATACATTATATATACACACACACATTATATATGTATGGAAAAATTATTTTACCTGCATTTAGAACTTCTTTGTAAACAACATTTTTTGTTGCCCTTTTTTCTCGAATATTGTTGGTATCAGGCTTGATTAGAACTTTTGTTGTCGATGATGAAGTTCCTCTTGATAGAGCTACATATAGTTGGCCATGAGAGAACACTGGTTGAGGCAAATAGACTCCTATATTAGGAATTGTTTGGCCCTGTGTTTTGTTGATTGTCATAGCGAAGCAAAGTCTAATCGGAAATTGCTTACGCTTGAATTTGAAAGGATAACCCTCATTTTCAGCTAGCGAAAGTGGTATTCTAGGAATGAAAGCATGTTTTCCGGCGTGTTGGCCAAATACTATTTCCGCATCAATGACATTGGATTTGAAATTCCTACACACCATTCTTGTACCATTGCACAGTTCATTTGATGGGTCCAAATTCCTTAGGAGGATTATTGGACAATTTCTCTTCAAGACCAACTTATGCGGAGGCAAGCCATTTGGAGTCAAAGAATTGAGAAAATCTTCTTCATAGTTATTATTTGTATCATCGATAGCTTCATCGAAACTTTGAAATGTTCTTACTTCTCCCGAAAACATAGAAATTAACTTATCATTCAATTTATCAACTTCCTCATTTTTAGATGCTAATATCGCTCGAGTTGTCATGTAAGTAGATGATTCAGCATTACTACTCAAGCTCGGGAAAATTGAATCAATAAGACGTGCCATGGAGTCCTCTTCATTGTTATACTTCACCACCATCTCTTCAGGAATTCTAATGTTACTCTCAATATTGGAGGTTTCCTCTCCATTCCAACTCTATGTAAGAAATCACCGAATTCAGGATCTTTTTGCGCTCTCATATTCTTAGACAAAGAAAATTTTATCATTTTATGCCATAGCCTTGATTTCACCAAACTGGCAGAAATAGTTTGGTGAATTGTACGTACCCCTTGGAACCACAGGTAGTACTTGCCTAAAATCACCACCAAAGACCACCACTTTACCCCCGAAATGTTCATCATTTCCCATTATTCCCTTGAATAACTTATCAACATTCTCAATAGCCCATCATTTTGCCATTGGAGCTTCATCCCATATAATTAATTTTGCTGTACGCAATAGATTAGCCACTCCACTTTGCTTTGATATATTGCAGTCACTGGATTCATTTGCATCGATTGGTATTTTGAAACGTGAATGAGCTGTTCTTCCGCCAGGCATTATTGCAGCGGCAACTCCAGATGTCGCTGTTGCAATGACTATTTTTTTCTAGATCTTAAATGAGCTAACAACGCACGATATACGAATGTTTTTCCAGTTCCCCCTGGGCCATCAATGAAGAACATACCGGCTTTACCTTTGTGTATGAATTCTAAGATTACTTTGAAGGCATATTGTTGTTCTTTATTCAGTTTTTTTCTCGGCGTCGTAACTTTCAGAAGGTATTTCTATTGATAGCTCATCTTCTATCTCTCTTGACAGATTTGTAGTCACGTGGTTAGTATCAATTGGAGCACTTGGAAGATCATATGATTCCATTTTTTTCCCCATGCTCTTCAAAAAATAATTCACACTTTGGAGAGTTCTCGTAATTATCTCTCCTTTGATGTATCATTTTCTTTTCTAAAGTCCTCTGACATTGCTTCAAAATATGTGTCCCAAAGAACTCTCACATCTGTTGGAGCACAATATACCAAGACGGTTGCAAATAATCGACGCAGTTCATGAGGCATTTGAAAAGTGATGGCTTCATTTAAACATTCAATAACACTTTGATCAGACTCTAGTAAGTCTCTTTTTTGTGATGCTTCTTTGAAGTTAACACATCGTATTCCATTAACTGTTAAAAGATCTAGAAAAGATGTTGGACCTCTTACATGATTCAATAGTAATCGAAGATAATACCGTTCTTCTTCAATAGGATTTGCACCATGTAAACGCCCTATCACATCCATTTTCTTTCTTTCAGACCAACATCTACCTTGCTTGTCCCATACGTAATATTCTGGGAACTCCTTGTAAAGGTATTTTCGCGCTTTTTCACTTCTCGAACACATTGGAAAATACTCGGTGAGCATTGTCTTAGACACATGGTCCCATTTGAGGACGTTGCTCAAATTTTGATTTGCCCAGTAAGTGACACATTGTTGGTTAGGTAGATGAAGATGGAGGTCAATGACTGGTGGAGCTATTTCATTCAAATTGAATTCGTAAATTCTCCAAATGGCTTCTTGAGACGAGACCCATGGAGCATCTTGATATTCATTGATCTCATCAATATTATTTTCTTCATCATTCTGTGAGATATTAACAGCCACTCTGTCATGCCCTTTGTAGATATACTTGTATAGATACTTAACTGCTGTCACTCCAGAATATATCTAAACATTTATATGACAATTATATCTGGACAAAAGATATGGGTTATATGGTACTACCCACTGGTTATTTAGATGAGCTCTGCGAACTTGGACAGTAATTCTATTTATTCTCCTTCTATATATCGGATATCCATCTTTCCCTTGAATCGTGCTTTCACAATATGGTCGTGGATAATGATATTTGCATTTTTCATCAACCATACAAGAATTACTCTTGTTCTTTGCTCCACATGGTCCATGCATCATATGTATCACAACCAAAGCATAAAGTACATGATGTTTTTCTGGATCTGGAAGTTCCGTACTCACGAACCTATCATAGGTATCTAGAGTTGTGATTTCAGGGCCGGCCGTGAGGCCATGCGGCACAAGCAATGGCTTTGGGCCCCACTCTCAAAGGGGCCCCCAAAAAAAGAAAAAAAATATATATATATATATATATATATATATCCTTACCTTTTAGCAATTTAAAATTGGTATTTTATACATCATGAATGAATAAGTTGAGCTATCCATATACAAGCCTTTTCTTTCAGTTTAATTAGGTCCTTATATCTATTTTCAATTAAGGCTCAGATTACTTACACAATTATTCTGTCAAATTAAAAATGTTTTTCATCCTGGCTTTTTGTTCATCCATTATGGTCACCGGGGATGGAAAACAAAAACCACTACGCATAAAATTTAAATTGGCAAAAAGAGAAACAAATAATTCGCATTTGTTGTAGTATCTTGTGGCGCACAGAAAAAAAAATAAAAAAAATAAAAAATATATATATATATATATATATATATATATATATATATATATATATATATATATATATATATATATATATATATATATGGTGTAGGTTTATGCATTTTTATCCTCCATTAATAAGGTGTCATTTTTCAAAAGCTCGCTTAGGGCCCCGTAAATGTTAGGACCGGCCCTGTGTGATTTAATACTCCGACTTCAGTATAATCAACATATGAGCATGTGGAAGTCCTCTTTTTTGGAATTCAATCACGTGCACATGTGCAGCCACTTTTCCAAGTATCTCCTTTTTAAACAACTGATCTTTTAAATCTTGCAATTTTGCTCGAAAGACTCTTGAGGTTAAATCAGGTCGATCCTGAGCCTTTTGACCAAAAAAAATCAGGTTTTCCAAACCTTTGGACTAACGCCAATGCATCAAGATATCTACGACGCATATCTCTCGGACCTCCGATAAAAGATGGTGGTAGAATAATTATTTTTCCAACCTCGCTGCCTCTTGTCTCTCCTTGTTGTACACTTTTCATGATTCCTTGGTATAACTCAGATCTCAAATTAGACTGATTAAGTCTACAGTAATCTAACCTTGTTGTCTCTAATTTATGTACATGTCGACAACGTATTGTTGGAGTAGACGTCCTGCAAACAACAATGTGGATTGTCGTGGATTTCTTATTTGTAGCCTGTAACAACTATACTCTCGACAAGACACCTTTTTATTATTTTCTTCACGGATTCCTGCAATTATAAAAAATATATAAAGGTTCTAAATTTGGTCTAAGGACTAACTGTATGAATTTGTTGGGTAAGATCAGTACCTTGTTGTTCTCGTGAGAGAATGTCATCTGCAGAAGTTATATTTTTCGATTTCACAGCTACATCATTTGCTGGAAAAAATAGTTAGGGAGAGATTATAAATTGTTGAAGACTAATGGTACTTCGGGGGGGGGGGGGGGGGGGGGGGGGGGGATAAATATTATTTTTAATGCTCATTTAGAACCATGGCCTTGCAAATAATTTGGTGTAAAAATATTAAATTACCTTTATTAGCTTTAAAATTTTATTTGGGGTGCATTATGCATGATTTATTGTGTTTCGAGGGTGCATAGTGCCATTAATTTGTTTCAAGGGTGCAAAGTGCCAAAATTGTATATTTTAAGGGTGCAAAGTGGAATCAAGCCATTTTTTTGTTGTAGAAGTACTTGATGAAGTAAATGAATAAGAAAAAGTCTTTGTTGTTCGGACTTCTGTATAAGTAACTCCACTAATTGGTCAAAGAAAACATTATGAAATTGCTGGGTAAATGATTAATGCATCAGTGCCTTGTTGTTCTCGTGAGAGAATGTCATATGAAGAAGTTATATTTTCCGATTCCGCAGCTTCCTCATTTGCTGAAAAATATAATTAGAGATAAATTAGTACTTGTGGAAGATTAATGGTACGATACAGGGGAAATAAATATTTTTTTTAATGCTCTTTTTAGTTTAACCATGGCTTTGTAAAATAATTAGGTGTAAAAGAAGTGTATGGAATGGTATTGATTCAAAACTTTATTTTGTTGCAAAGAATCATGGTAGGTAATTTTGAGGGAAAGAAATGAATTATACTTATTAAAAAAAGAAACATCATTTTTATTTCATTTATTAATGTAAATGTAAAAAGAACATGTTTTTGTTGTAGAAGTACTTGATGAAGTAAATGATTAAGCGAACCTCTTTGTTGTTATGCATGTATAACTCCACCAGTTGGTAGGGATGAACTAATTATAGTATTCGATGTCTGGGCTCCTATTTTTGGTATATTTTGGTGCCACCCTGTATCACCTTTTGGAAAGAGAAGGGGATATTGCATCGGATCATCACAACCGTAATAATGTTTGATTCTATGCTTATGGTCTGACCGTGCATGAACAACAATATCTCGTTCAGCTGGTATATGAGGATCATTTCCTTCAACCCAAATAACTGCTACTTGATCCGCAGTTGGAGAATTGTAAACACGCTGGTCTAATCGGACGTTTTTCGAGATATGAAGTTGAACATTATCCATAGAAGGATAATCCTCTAATGTTATGAATAATCTTGGCATATGGATTTACCTCCATAATTTCATAACTTTGTTGATTATAGGTTCAGATAGTTCCGAATTATCTAGAATCTTTAACCGATTCTCAATCTCTTTTTCAGTTTCAACAAAATATAACTGAAAATTGGTAGGGCCAACTTCATTTGGAGTAAATTCTGGAAGATCATGATATACCATGCCTTGTGCTCGAAAAGTGTAAACCCCACGCTTTGCAGATGCAAGATCCTTATCTAATTTCACTCCTAATGAGGTGAAAGAGAATATGCAATTCAACGCACGGTTATTCTTGCTAAATGTTACAGCTTCTTCTGATTCAGAGACAAACATGTCATACATTTCATCTGGCATTTCAATAGTCGCAACTCTAACTTTTCCATTGCCACAACAAAATGTCTTAGGTTCGTATTCAAATCTTACGGCATGACAATGTATGCAATTAGGAACGTGTTTTAATTCATACAACTCTGAGCATACATGATCATAAATTGTCAGACCTAGTAAAACAAGAAAACAAAAAAGATGATATTAAAATTACAAGTGACATTTAGATTAATTAATACTATACCGAAATTACCTTCTGATCGTCGCTCAGGAATCATTTGTGCTCTTAAAAGCCACTTAGTAATTGGCAATTTTTGGCATTTTTCATTGGTAGAAGCTAATGCTACTGCATTTGATGCAACTTCTGTAAAAGGGCTAGTGACTTCCTCATGCATAGGATTATGGTTGTAACCAATCGAATTTCTTTATTTCCTCAACGTCTTAGTTTTTTTCACTTTGTCTATGTACTTTTGTTTGTCTATGGCAGTTAGCTAGGCATATTTCCTCTTCATCCTAGCTAGTTTCCGGTGTCGTAATACATCTACAACAATAAAAGTAATGTGGATTGTTGTCAATATACATAGTAAAAAAATTAGTAAACCTTGTCGAAGATCCTATTTCAAATGAATTTAAGAGTAATACTACAATATTTAAAAATTAAATAAACATGACTCCACATCGTTACGTTGTTTATGCATTACCATGTTTAAAGTCACTTGGTACAAAATATATCTGTAAATGATCAAGTTATCATATTAACACAACAACTACATAGAATTGACCAAAGAATAATTTCAATTTTTTTGGTTAAAATATATATATTTTATATGTTGGTTTGAAAATACAGAACAAAGAAAAAACAAAAATTCCACTATTTATATTTATAAAACTTTAATGTGCTAAAGCTTAGGATGATTGAGCATATATATATACCGAAGCAATTCTTGTTTCCTTGTTTTTGTGATTAATCCAAATTTTATTCGGATCTTTAGTCTGTTAATAATTGAACTCTTTATAAGTTTATACACTACATTCAAGAGCAACATCTCACTAATGTATATATTAGTTGTACCACATTCAAATAAAGAATAAGAAGAAAAATAAAATGTAAAATCATGTACATAATCCATTATAAAAGAAGAGATTCTAGCTAATAAATTGGTTCTATCTTCATATATTTTAATATTTTAAACATTTATTAAGTTTTTATCACCACAAATACTTAAGCGCATTTAAAAAAAAAAATCCTACGAAGACATAGATTTTCATATGAACCAGGGGAAAATGAAGATATGTTTCAGAGTAATAAAATTTTGTCATGGTCTTTCGATGGCCTATAATCAAAGGAAAAGAAAGTTTTCGAACACACTTACACCGTATGATGGACGTGTAATCATTCGTCAAATTGGGAAACTCTATCAATCGTGGTGACTCGGGTAAGAACAATTTATATTCGTCGTTGTCAATAAGAATCTGGCCCATGTGGGAAATCTAAAACAAATGTTATGTTGGAATTAACGTTTAAAGATGTAGCATAAAAAAAAATGTAAATGAAGACATATTTGTGGGAAGTTGATTCTATCAATTTGCTTCCTACGTATGTACGTACCTGATAAAAAAATCAAACTTAGTGCCTACTCTTTGTGTTATATGGATATTGTTTGGTATGGAAATTAAATTATAGACTGAATATATATATATATATATATATATATATATATATATATATATATGTATATATATATATATATATATATATATATATATATATATATATATATATATATATATATATATATATATATATATATATATATATATATATATATGCATGGAGTACAATTTGTAGACATATGCAGCTGTTACTAATTAAATGTAATTTATTTTGTAATTATGACCTCAATTTTTCTTCATGTCCGTTTTTATTACAATAGAGAAGCAATGACTTTTTGTATGCAATTGTTTCTTCAATTTAAGACTTGTTGGCAGTTTTTGGGTGATGTTGGATGGATCCATGTAATGGTAATTATTTTGTAATTAATGACTTAATAATTGTGTGACAATACCAAAAGATGCAGAATTAGATGATGAGTTTTAAGTTACAAACATGTGAAATGTTTGTGAGACGTATTTTGAAGATTTTTTATCTTTTTTTTTTTTTTTTTTTTTTTTTTTTATAGTTACCCCATTTTATGACTAATTATAACTTAATTTATAGTTAAATTTATAGTTAAATTTAATTTTTACCCGCATGGGTGTAGCTCAACTGGTTCCGGAGGTGGTAAGTTGGTGCAAGGTCCTAGGATCGAATCCTGGCAGCCGCAGTGTGGGAATTTCAACTCCAATGAGGGTTGGTTCCTTGTGGGCACCAGGTCCGGGTCCGTTACCTTAACGGGCCGTTGAGTTACCATGATTTACATTCCTCCATCAATCCTTGTCGGGCCAAGGGATGGGGGCCCTGGGGGCGAGGGATTTCGCCTTTTGGTGCAATTTATAAATACATGGAATGAGGTGTTAAAGATTCAAATGTGCCTTCCAATCTAAATTCTAACCTATAATAAGGAAATGACAAACTTTCATATTTTTTTGGGATGATAATCAATTACATATGAACACCACATCTTAGAATTTAGTGTATCTATTAAAAGTGTTACAACCTTTGTAGAGTAATTATTATTTAAGTTGGGGAATTTGATAAGAATTACTATCTTATATTTTCCTCGAGCCAAAACAAAGTTATTTCGGCAATCTTCGAATAGTTTGGACACCTCTCTGTAAAACAGACATTACTCTCTCGTCCCACCTCCAAATGAGGTTCCTTCGACCCTACTGTTGGGTTTCGGGCACGCATACGCAGCGGAAAACAAAAATTTTACGTGATTTAAACCACTTTAAAGCACACAAGTACATGCCCGACAAATTAAATCAATTAATTGCGTACCTTTGCGCTTCCAGCGAAAATTAAAAACAACATACATGCTAATAAATTTAACCGAATTTAAATCAATTAACATGCTCGCAATTTAAACCAAATAACATGCTCGCAACGATTTAATCGATTACACATAATCACATAAAATCATACAAACACAAGCATGAAATCATAGTTTAAATTAAACCCTAAAACGAAACTAGGGTTTCGAGTATTTACCTCTTGACGCGTGAGGTAGGAGCGAACGATTCGTCGTGATTACTACGGAAACCAATCCGTAGAATCGGGGCAGCAATGGAGCAGCAGCAGCGGCGGTGTGGCAGCTCACGGCGGCGCGTGTACAGCACGCGCGGTTGTGCGAGGCGGCGCGTGGGGCAGCGTGCGGCTTCGGCTCGTGCGTTGCTCCTCGATTCTTCGATCTACGGTCTTCCTCCTCTCGGATTTCACCTCGTATACTTCGATCTACTAAATCGTGGCACTAGACACGAAGTAGTTAGAATAAAACGGAAAGAAAATAAAGGAGAAAGAATACCGAACAAGAGCCGGCCGAGGAACGGCCGTTTCCGGCGACGGAGCGGCGGTGGTGGCGCGGTGGTGGCCGCGCGGAAGAGAGGGCGAGAGAGAGAGGGTGGCCGATTAGGGTTAGGGTTTTTTTTGTGTGTGTGTGCTAGGGTTATAAATCATGTATTTATAGTCCCTAGCATGAAACCCTAGCGGGCTTAAGTTGGACTGGGCCCAACAGCTTAAGCTCGTTAGTTTCTTTAATCGCTCGTATCTCTCAATTCAATGATCGAAAAATTGTAACGATTACAATTTCCGAGTCATTATAATTTTCTCGTCATTACGAGTGCCATCTCTTATTTTCCAACTTTCCAAAAGTGGAAACCCTAGTTCAGTGGACTTTCTAAATTTGGAAACTTCCCGATTTAGAAAGTTCACTAACATGTTCGCTTATTCTTTTCCTTTTCTTATTCTCATTCATAATTCCAAATTACGAATGTTGGACTCAATCATATTGACTTCCAATTATGCAAAGATAAACTATTTTATCTCTGACCGTTTATTCAAAGATCTCATGTGCACGAGCAGTGTGACCCTCGATGGTTCAGGTGTAAGCTAGCCGTGGGCCCACAACTCTTTGTGGTCAAAACTCGTCCCCTTCGAGTTACAATTAAGATGAAGCTCGTTTCACCTTAATCACCCAACGAATCAAGATTGGCGTCTAGCAACTACGCGTCATGATTCCCTAGATACAAATGAAGTGCCTGCAAGAACCTTCAGATATAGTTAACGTACAGTACGGTCCCTTCGATTCATATGTCCCGATTGAACTAGAGGCATTGGTTCATCGAGACCTCTTTATATGTTCAATAACGGTGCGATCGTTCTAAGTGTTGTAATCCTTACGTGCATGACTTAAAGAATCGAATTCTCTAATCATCACTTAGTCAGCTCTGGCCAGAGACTTAGAATGAATACAAACTTTCAGAACACACAGGACATCCAAGACTATTCTAGCGATCGAATCCCCGACTACAATGCACAGACCTCCCACTAGATTTCGGACGGCACGAACACTGGCCCTTGGGATGGTCCTCGGTGGAACTCAGGGACAGGTCACGATACAGCTGGTCCTCTAGTGAAGTCACGGTGATGTCTAGGTCATAAGGACTAATGGTGTACAACTATACCATAGATATCTCTACTCGATTATTGGGAACCACGTAGAGATTTCTAGGGTGAGGGAGTTCAGTGAACTCGTCAACTTACGAGCACCCACTTATGCATGCCGATATCACAATACCGTTTACTGATGAGATGCAGTACACATACACTAAGTGCTAGTCTTAATGGGAAAGGCCGATATCCTCATTAGTGGCGTAACCCTTCGACTAGGAACACGTTTAACAGTTATAATACTTAAGTAAATATCTCACGATCCTAACGATCAATTACTAGTACTTGTAATAACTGTAAGGACTATATCTATGCTTGTGACAAAGGGACAAAGATATAGAATGCCAATGTGTTTTATCATTAATACGAATAAAGGTTCGTTTATTACAATAATAAATACGAAAAACCACAGCCACAAGTTGGCTTGTTGGTCACCTACTCTAACAATCTCCCACTTGACCTAAAGCCAACTACCCATAAACCGCAATCCCATCGACTCTCGATGTTTCTCATGGACCGATCTTGGTAAAGGCTTCGTGAAGGGGTCTGCAACGTTCTCTTCCGAGGTGACTCGTTCTACCTTAACTTCACCTCTATCAATGATCTCTCGGATCACGTGATACTTCCTCAGAATATGCTTCGACTTCTGATGAGATCGCGGCTCCTTAGCTTGTGCCACGGCTCCGGTGTTATCACAGTACAACGGTACTGGATTACTAGCATCAGGAATGACACCCAACTCTTGGATGAATTTCCTTATCCAAGTCCCTTCTTTTGCAGCTTCGGACGCTGCAATGTATTCCGCTTCGGTAGTGGAATCGGCCGTCGTGCTTTGCTTGGAACTCTTCCAACACACGGCACCACCATTAAGCGTGAATATGAATCCAGAATTCGACTTCGAGTCGTCCACATCCGATTGAAAACTAGAGTCAGTGAAACCCTCTAATTTCAACTCGGCACCCCCATAGACCAAAAATATATCCTTAGTTCTTCGCAAGTACTTGAGGATATCTTTCACGGCTTTCCAGTGAGCCGGGCCGGGGTTAGACTGATATCTGCTTGTGACACTCACAGCATACGCAATATCGGGTCTAGTACATAGCATGCCATACATTATGCTTCCTATGGCAGAAGCATAGGGCGTCCTTTTCATCTCCTCGATTTCACTAGGTGTTTGGGGACACATAGATTTCGAGAGACGAACCCCATGGGACATTGGCAAGAATCCCTTCTTGGATTCTTCCATGCTAAAACGTTTCATAACGGTGTCTATGTACAGGCTTTGGGACAAGCCAAGCATCTTTCTTGCTCTATCTCTATAGATGCGTATTCCCAATACGTAAGATGCTTCTCCCAAATCCTTCATTGAGAAACGTGTGGACAACCATGCTTTCGTTTGCTGTAACATTCCTACGTCATTCCCAATGAGTAGAATGTCATCAACGTAAAGCACTAAAAATATTACTGCCCTCCCACTAACCTTCTTGTATACACAAGGTTCCTCCGGATTCTTCTCAAAATCAAACTCTTTGATAGTTGAGTCGAATCTAATGTTCCAACTACGGGATGCTTGTTTCAATCCATAAATGGATCGCTGGAGTTTGCAAACCTTTTGCTCACTTCCAGAAGATATGAAGCCTTCCGGCTGCGCCATGTAAATTTCTTCCTCAATATCTCCATTAAGGAAGGCGGTCTTCACATCCATTTGCCATATCTCGTAGTCGTACCACGCAGCTATGGCCAGCAAAATCCTAATGGACTTCAGCATCGCGACCGGCGAAAAGGTTTCCTCATAGTCAACACCTTGCCTTTGAGTGTATCCTTTTGCTACCAATCTAGCTTTATAGGTCGACACCTTTCCATCTACTCCAATTTTCTTCTTATAGATCCACTTGCAGCCTATAGGAACAATTCCTTTAGGTGGATCTACCAAGGTCCATACCTTGTTGGAGTACATGGAGTCCATTTCGGATTTCATGGCAGTTAGCCAATGTCCCATGTCCGCATCCGATACGGCCTCATTGTATGTTCTTGGATCTCGTCCAAGATCAACATGATCTTCATCATTTTCGAGGAGGAATAACCTGTCCGGTATTTTCCGAACTCTTTCGGATCTACGTACCGTAGGTTCAGGAGGTATATTAGTGGTTTGTTGTTTTGGTTCGATTACTTGTTCTTGCGTTTGAACTTCATTTTGTGGTTCTTGAACTATTTCAAGTTCTATCATGCTGCCCTTTCTATCGGATAGAAACTCCCTTTCCAAAAAGGTGGCATTTCTCGAAACAAACATCTTTGCTTCTTTGACATAGTAGAACTCGTATCCCATTGAGTCTTCGGGATACCCCACAAAATAGCACAAGTCGGATTTACTATCCAACTTATCTCCCACTAATCGCTTCACATAAGCGGGACAACCCCATATCCTAATATGTTTGTAATTGGGTTTCCGGGAATGCCAAAGTTCATAAGGTGTGGATTTAACTGCTTTGGTGTTAACTCTATTCAGCAAATATGCGGCAGTACGGAGTGCATGACCCCACAAGTATGCCGGTAAGTTTGTGAACCCCATCATTGATCGAACCATATCTAATAAAGTTCGATTCCGACGTTCGGACACTCCATTAAGTTGAGGAGTTCCCGGTGGAGTCCATTGGGACTGTATCCCATTTTCTTTTAGATAGTCAATGAACTCGATGCTCAAGTATTCCCCACCACGATCGGATCGCAGCTTCTTAATACTTCGTCCGAGTTGCTTTTCCACTTCGTGTCTAAAATCTTTGAACCTTTCAAATGTTTCAGACTTGTACTTCATCAAGTACACATACCCATACCTAGAATAATCGTCGGTAAAGGTAGCGAAGTAGTTATATCCACCCTTCGCACTAACACTTAGTGGACCACATACGTCTGTATGGATCAAATCCAAAAGACCTTCGGCTCGTTCCATTACCCCTTTGTAGGGTGACTTGGTCATTTTCCCTTTAAGGCAAGATTCACAAGTTTGTAGTGATTTCACGTCCTCCAAAGAGAACAATCCTTCACTAACAAAATCGTTCATCCTTCTTAAAGAGACATGACCTAATCTAGCGTGCCAAAGTTGTGCGGGGTTTTGATCTATCTCCTTACGTTTTGCTGATATAACGTTAATAGGTATTTCACTTGGATTTAGTTCATATAAGTTGTTTAATAGCCGTCCTTTGCAAATTAAATTCTCATTCTTTTGTATAATGCAAATCGAATTTCCAAAAACAAAAGTAAAACCTTCAATATCTAATACAGGAATAGAAATAAGGTTTCTAATGAGCGACGGAACAAATAAACAATCGTTCAAAACAATAGGAAAACTAGAATCCAAAACATTTAAGTAAATAGTCCCAATGGCTTCAGCAGCAACTCTTGCTCCATTCCCCATCCTTAGGTAGGTCTCACCCGCTCTAAGTCTTCGACTTCTTGTCATTAGCTGCAAATCATTGCACAAATGTGAGCCACAGCCCGTATCCAATACCCAAGAAGAAGAGTTGACAGACAAATTTACGTCAATGAAATACGTACCCTTTTCAGAACCTTTCTGCTTTAGGTAAGCCTTGCAGTTGCGGCGCCAATGTCCTTTCTTTCCACAGTGATGGCAAGCATCATCAACTTGTTTGCTAACCTTTGCTTTGGGGCCCCCACTGCCTTCACCCACTTCGAACTTGCTGTTTGGGAAGGAAACTCTTTCCTTTCTCTTCTTTTGGAAAGAACTCTTCTTTCCAGAAGGAGCAGCAATGAGAACAGACTTCTCTTTCTTAATGGTGGACTCGAAGCTGACCAACATGTTCATTAACTCATCCAAGGGAGGATCTAGTTTGTTCATGTTGAAGTTCACTATGAACGATTCATAGGAACTAGGAAGAGACAACAGGATCAAATCCAACGAGAGCTCGGCCGGGAGGGTGACATCAAGATTCACTAGCTTTTCAAGGAGAGTGATCATTTTGAGACAGTGCTCGTGGACCGAAGTCCCTTCGCGCAGTCTCGCTGTGATCAACTCCTTTGTAGCAGCGTATCTCGATGCCCTAATATTCTCACTATACATGCTATCGAGATGAGCCTTTATATCGAAAGCATGCAAGTGAGACTCATATTTCCTCGCAAGCGCGGGCTCCATGGCGGCTATCATATAGCACCTAGCATGAGTGTCATCTTTCTTCCAAACTTCATAAGTTTCCTTTTCAGCATCAGTCGCTGTGGCAGGTATAGTGGCGGGAAGCCTCTCGTTCAAAACGTAGAGACGCCCCTCAACAGTTAGCACAAGCTTAAGACTACGCAACCAATCTAGGTAATTAGGGCCATTGAGTTTATTGTCGAGGATTGACATTATGGGATTCTTAGACATAATTATCTGAGACATATAGAGAAGAGGATTATTAGAGATTCGCGTTAAATGATTGTTACAATTAAATGTTTGGACTTATGTTATTTAATTGTTCTCCCACTAATTTTATCGAGTTCCACTTCCCTCTAGTAGACAAACGAGAAAACTGATTTTTCTTAATGGGCTTTAGGTCCAATAGACAAATATAACCCGTAGTTAATCTAGCCCGATTATATTTGCCCAAAGGTAGATCACAATCAATCATATCCACAATATGACCCTAAATATTTTCCTCACACTTGATAATGACCTAAGTTAATCTCGCGAATATCAAAATCGTCGTGTGTCAAGTCTAACCTACCAATCAAAGATGCTCATAGAACTCGATTATGCCAAACTAATGCAGTCCCTAGTTAATCTAGCCGACCACGTTAATTCAACATAACCCTTTTCTATGGCTACCTTCATCATTATGTCAATTGAATTACAGCTTACTCTACCATAGCACTCCCCGCTAACACGGCTTACTGCACTATAGTAAAGGGCTACACATAATCCAACCGTTGGCAGAAGGAAAGAAATAACTCAACAGATTGGGTTTTTCTTTATAGCTTGAAATGATTCTTAATTAAAAGAATGAGGGGTTTTGATTAAGTGTTTTATCTCATCAGAAGGTTTTGGATTGGTCTATGTGATTCCTACATCTATGTTCTCTAAAGGTATATGGAAAACGCATATTGTCCTAAGAGGAACATACGACCTAATTTCATAATTAATTACATTAATTAATTATCGAGTTTTCAAAATAATTATAGAACCTCAACTAGCATAAGTCATTCAAATAATGTTGAGGTACTACTAATTAAGTTGAACTTATAATCAATATTATATATGTGTTCTATTAATTGAAATCAATTTAACAATTTAAATTAATTAATTAATCTAACACCTATTTACTAAAATAGATGATTGTCGATCCAATTATCTAATTGGGATTAATTGAAAATAATTTTCCAAAAATTAAAATCAATTTGTTTTAAGTTTAATTTTAGAAATCTGAAATAAATTTTTTTTTTTTTTTTTTTTTTATTTTTCAGTGGTCCGGTTCGGCCCAACCGGTCTGACCGGTTCGGACCGAATCGGGCCGGTTCTGTCCGGTCCAGCTGACCCAAATCAGTGGGCCGGGTCAGTCGGACCGAGAACCGGTCTGACCGACCCGAATCCACTTGGATTCGGTCAACTAAACCGCACACAACCATCGAACCGGCCGGTTCGGCCGGTTCGATCCGAACATTTAAAAAACCGACATTTTAAAAACAATTTCAGATCCGATTTTCCAATTTTAAACAATTTTAAAGCTGGAAAAATTCTAAACAATATTTCAAAAATATTTTAAACTTACGAAAACTCCCAATTACATAATACGACAATCGCTACTTTAATAAATCGAACATGCATATTAAAACGAACGCAATTAATTGCGCAACGAGCTCTGATACCACTGTTGGGTTTCGGGCACGCATACGCAGCGGAAAACAAAAATTTTACGTGATTTAAACCACTTTAAAGCACACAAGTACATGCCCGACAAATTAAATCAATTAATTGCGTACCTTTGCGCTTCCAGCGAAAATTAAAAACAACATACATGCTAATAAATTTAACCGAATTTAAATCAATTAACATGCTCGCAATTTAAACCAAATAACATGCTCGCAACGATTTAATCGATTACACATAATCACATAAAATCATACAAACACAAGCATGAAATCATAGTTTAAATTAAACCCTAAAACGAAACTAGGGTTTCGAGTATTTACCTCTTGACGCGTGAGGTAGGAGCGAACGATTCGTCGTGATTACTACGGAAACCAATCCGTAGAATCGGGGCAGCAATGGAGCAGCAGCAGCGGCGGTGTGGCAGCTCACGGCGGCGCGTGTACAGCACGCGCGGTTGTGCGAGGCGGCGCGTGGGGCAGCGTGCGGCTTCGGCTCGTGCGTTGCTCCTCGATTCTTCGATCTACGGTCTTCCTCCTCTCGGATTTCACCTCGTATACTTCGATCTACTAAATCGTGGCACTAGACACGAAGTAGTTAGAATAAAACGGAAAGAAAATAAAGGAGAAAGAATACCGAACAAGAGCCGGCCGAGGAACGGCCGTTTCCGGCGACGGAGCGGCGGTGGTGGCGCGGTGGTGGCCGCGCGGAAGAGAGGGCGAGAGAGAGAGGGTGGCCGATTAGGGTTAGGGTTTTTTTTGTGTGTGTGTGCTAGGGTTATAAATCATGTATTTATAGTCCCTAGCATGAAACCCTAGCGGGCTTAAGTTGGACTGGGCCCAACAGCTTAAGCTCGTTAGTTTCTTTAATCGCTCGTATCTCTCAATTCAATGATCGAAAAATTGTAACGATTACAATTTCCGAGTCATTATAATTTTCTCGTCATTACGAGTGCCATCTCTTATTTTCCAACTTTCCAAAAGTGGAAACCCTAGTTCAGTGGACTTTCTAAATTTGGAAACTTCCCGATTTAGAAAGTTCACTAACATGTTCGCTTATTCTTTTCCTTTTCTTATTCTCATTCATAATTCCAAATTACGAATGTTGGACTCAATCATATTGACTTCCAATTATGCAAAGATAAACTATTTTATCTCTGACCGTTTATTCAAAGATCTCATGTGCACGAGCAGTGTGACCCTCGATGGTTCAGGTGTAAGCTAGCCGTGGGCCCACAACTCTTTGTGGTCAAAACTCGTCCCCTTCGAGTTACAATTAAGATGAAGCTCGTTTCACCTTAATCACCCAACGAATCAAGATTGGCGTCTAGCAACTACGCGTCATGATTCCCTAGATACAAATGAAGTGCCTGCAAGAACCTTCAGATATAGTTAACGTACAGTACGGTCCCTTCGATTCATATGTCCCGATTGAACTAGAGGCATTGGTTCATCGAGACCTCTTTATATGTTCAATAACGGTGCGATCGTTCTAAGTGTTGTAATCCTTACGTGCATGACTTAAAGAATCGAATTCTCTAATCATCACTTAGTCAGCTCTGGCCAGAGACTTAGAATGAATACAAACTTTCAGAACACACAGGACATCCAAGACTATTCTAGCGATCGAATCCCCGACTACAATGCACAGACCTCCCACTAGATTTCGGACTGCACGAACACTGGCCCTTGGGATGGTCCTCGGTGGAACTCAGGGACAGGTCACGATACAGCTGGTCCTCTAGTGAAGTCACGGTGATGTCTAGGTCATAAGGACTAATGGTGTACAACTATACCATAGATATCTCTACTCGATTATTGGGAACCACTTAGAGATTTCTAGGGTGAGGGAGTTCAGTGAACTCGTCAACTTACGAGCACCCACTTATGCATGCCGATATCACAATACCGTTTACTGATGAGATGCAGTACACATACACTAAGTGCTAGTCTTAATGGGAAAGGCCGATATCCTCATTAGTGGCGTAACCCTTCGACTAGGAACACGTTTAACAGTTATAATACTTAAGTAAATATCTCACGATCCTAACGATCAATTACTAGTACTTGTAATAACTGTAAGGACTATATCTATGCTTGTGACAAAGGGACAAAGATATAGAATGCCAATGTGTTTTATCATTAATACGAATAAAGGTTCGTTTATTACAATAATAAATACGAAAAACCACAGCCACAAGTTGGCTTGTTGGTCACCTACTCTAACACCTACACCCGGTGATAAACACCGGGTGGGTCTTCTGCTGCCACGTGTCCCTTTTTTTATTTTTCTAAAACCCGTATAGGTAAGCCCTAGCGGGGAATATATTATAAAATACAAAAAAGAGACACGTGGCAGCAGAAGACCCACCCGGTGTTTATCACCGGGTGTAGGGTCGAACAAATCTCCAAATGATATGTGTAAATATTATTCGTAAAGACAAAAGAAGGATTTACAACTTTTAAGCTTGGAGTTTTAGACAATTGCGTATGAATTGAGGTCTAGTA
The DNA here is from genome assembly GCF_056151865.1 of Erythranthe guttata. Taxonomy (NCBI): domain Eukaryota; kingdom Viridiplantae; phylum Streptophyta; class Magnoliopsida; order Lamiales; family Phrymaceae; genus Erythranthe; species Erythranthe guttata. The sequence continues at coordinate 12,822,160 of NC_142539.1, forward strand.
GGAGATCAAATTAAAGCCTCTGGACATGCAGGCTCTCTGAGAATTTCACCAAGGCCCCACTTAAGTAAAACTAATTTGGGGGAGTGCTTGAAATCAAAAAGAAATCTTAAAAAAAAAAGGTTAAATACACTTTAGACCCCTAAAAGTATACCATATGTAATGCTTACCTCCTTAAAATATTATTTGTAACACTTACCCCTCAAATACCATTTAATTTACTGATAAAAACACACCATTTAATTTGTGTTTCAAATACATTCAAAATTTTATCTTTTATTGGGATGAAATAACTAAAAAGAATAATTATATTATATTATTAAAACCACAAGGACCTTAAAGTTATTTTAGCATAACTCAGGGGTGTAGGTGTAATTTACCCTTAAAAATATTATCTTGCGTTGGGTACACATTTAATAGGGTAAATAGCACTTAACACCCCTGTGGTTACAAGCTTTTGGAGATGGCCCCTGGTACTTGTAATATCTTCACATAACCCCCTTGTGGTTTATGTAGCGTAGCTTCCGTTAGTTTTTCCGTCAAACTTAACCACGCCTGTCAAATTTTAATGGACTGCAAATAACTTAAAACTAAGAAAACATTTTTAAAAATCAATGAATTCCAAATAACTAACTATTCTAGAATTTCTACGTCATTAATTTCATAAAATGTTTATGCAATATATTTATAATAAACTTTAAGAAATTCTTCAATAGTTAATACTAATCTTTAAGTATTTTAATTTATTAGTTTCTGAAATATCGTTTCGTTCATTATTATACAATATATATGTTAGAGTAGGTGACCAACAAGCCAACTTGTGGCTGTGGTCTTTCATATTTATTATTGTAATAAACGAACCTTTATTCGTATTAATGATAAAACACCTTGGCATTCTATATCTTTGTCCTTTTGTCACAAGCATAGATATAGTCCTTACAGTTATTACAAGTACCAGTAATTGATCGTTAGGATCGTGAGATATTTACTCAAGTATTATAACTGTTAAACGTGTTCCTAGTCGAAGGGTTACGCCACTAATGAGGATATCGGCCTTTCCATTAAGACTAGCACTTGGTGTATGTGTACTGCATCTCATCAGTAAACGGTATTGTGATATCGGCATGCATAAGTGGGTGCTCGTAAGTTGACGAGTTCACTGAACTCCCTCACCCTAGAAATCTCTAAGTGGTTCCCAATAATCGAGTAGAGATATCTATGGTATAGTTGTACACCATTAGTCCTTATGACCTAGACATCACCGTGACTTCACTAGAGGACCAGCTGTATCGTGACCTGTCCCTGAGTTCCACCGAGGACCATCCCAAGGGCCAGTGTTCGTGCAGTCCGAAATCTAGCGGGAGGTCTGTGCATTGTAGTCGGGGATTCGATCGCTAGAATAGTCTTGGATGTCCTGTGTGTTCTGAAAGTTTGTAATCATTCTAAGTCTCTGGCCAGAGCTGACTAAGTGATGATTAGAGAATTCGATTCTCTAAGTCATGCACGTAAGGATTACAACACTTAGAACGATCGCACCGTCATCGAATATATAAAGAGGTCTCGATGAACCAATGCCTCTAGTTCGATCGGGACATATGTATCGAAGGGACCGTACTGTACGTTAACTATATCTGAAGGTTCTTGCAGGCACTTCATTTGTATCTAGGGAATCATGACGCGTAGTTGCTAGACGCCTATCTTGATTCGTTGGGTGATTAAGGTGAAACGAGCTTCATCTTAATCGTAACTCTAAGGGACGAGTTTTGACCACAAAGGGTTGTGGGCCTACGGCTAGCTTACACCTGAACCATCGAGGGTCACACTGCTCGTGCACATGAGATCTTTGAATAAACGGTCAGAGATAAAATAGTTTATCTTTGCATGATTGGAAGTCAATAAGATTGGGTCCAACATTCGTAATTTGGAATTATGAATGAGAATAAGAAAATGAAAAGAATAGGCGAACGTATTAGTGAACTTTCTAAATCGGGAAGTTTCCAAATTTAGAAAGTGCACTGAACTAGGGTTTCCACTTTTGGAAAGTTGGAAAATGAGAAATGGCACTCGTAATGACGAGGAAATTATAATGGTTCCGAAAATGTAATCGTTGCAATTTTTCGGTCATTGAATTAAGAGAGACGAGCAAGTAAAAGTGCTAACGGACTTAAGCTGTTGGGCCCGGTCCAACTTAAGCCCGCTAGGGTTTTATGCAAGACATATAAATACTTGATTTATAGGTCTTGCACAAAAATGACAAGACAACCCTAACCCTAGCAGCCGTCCACTGTTGGGTGCTAAATACCAACACGCAAGTGCACGTATCGCAAACAAGTAATAAAGTGGACTCGTGAGAGTCGGATGTCGATCCCACAGGGAATACGCAAATTACCTAATCCTAAGTACCAAATTCTAACAATTATGATTTTTATCCAGCCTACGCAAAGTTGTCAAATTTAATCAACTAAATAATTAAACTAATTACGAAAGCAAATAAATACGAGAAGATATCAATAAAAACGGACCTAGGATTTCATCTTCCCCCTATGCAAGAATTGCTCACCCAAAACCCCTCAATTATGAAATATATGATTCATGATTATTAACCCGAGACACTAATTTACTCATAACCCGCTGTCGCGTGTATTATGAGTCTATCATTCATAAACGATTCACTATATGTCTATGCAAACCAATTATAAATAAAGCATTAACTAACAAGTCTCGTAAATGGCTACCTAAGGTGATATCTGTATGTCTACGACACCACATGCAATTGACACACTCATCCGGTGAAAACTACTCGAAGGCTCTTCTACTTACCGTCTAATTATCAAAATAGCTCTATCGAGTCAATCCCAATAATCACAGATAAAGCACATAAATTGATCAAGTTCATGCACTAACAATCATAACAAGTAGAAGAAATAATCATAAAATCATAATTGCATAATCTCAAGAAAAAGGGTTCGCAATCCCTACATAGGGTTCCAACAAAATCCTAGATTAAAAACTTAGCTACGCATGTTCGTTACGAAAAACATAATAAAAATACGAAAAATCATAAAACTATAAATAACAATAAAAGAGGAGAACTATGATGAAGATTCGTCAAGTCTTCGTCTTCGTTCTTGTGCTCCTTGATTGCGTGTAGAAAGATGAAAGATAAAAACTAAAAATAAAGATAAAAGGTAGAAAGATCCAAGATAATCCTAATTGTGTGCTTGTGGCCTTTAAATAGGGTGCAAAAATATAATAGGGCGGGTTTCCTTGTGTAATTAAAATTCCTTCACTGCGCCATCACGACCATCCGGACGGCCGTGTGAGATTTATGCCTAAAATCCGCACGGCCGCGCGGTCCTTGATACTCCAGAATTCTGCTTTTTCACTTTTGGCCCACTTTTTCTCCGAATTTGCAGTTTTCACCCCAAAAGTTGTCAATTCTTCAATTTGCACCTAAAATACAAATAATAACCCAATTAAGCACCAATTATCGTAAAAACACATCAAAAGCTCCAATTAAAAGGTACAATTAAGTGTATAAATATACACTTAACACACCCCCAAACTTGAACTTTTGCTTGTCCTCAAGTAAAATCAATGTAAAGACACAAAACACGACTATACATCTCATTACATAGATCGATTGGTCAACTTCGCGTTTTCAGAACTTGCAATTGTGATGATAATTCCTAGGTATTCGCAAGCTTAACATTCAACGGCACTTAGTCACTCACTATTACCAAAAACCACAAATCATACAATTGCTTCAAATATCCAATATTTGCAAGTTAAAGATAGAAAGAATTTGTACTTACATGCATATATTTGACTCCAAATACTCACCAAATTATTTTACTCAACTAATATTGAACAATAAGCTATTGGGATCATTGGGACTTTGTGGCTTTCAATTGTTAGGCTCTTTGGTCCGAGGTAGGTAATATGGGAATGTGTGGCTAATTTTCTTGAATTGAGGTGATTACGCCAAAATTTGAAAGCTAGGCGTTTGAAACAATAAATTCACCTCTAGGGACTTTAATAAACTCGACTCTCCAAAATTCACACGTCAACACTTTTGCCTTGAGGCAATGGATCGAGTTTTCAACACAATTCAACCACTAGTCCTTATTTCTCCCTTCTAATCTATTCTTCTTCTTCTTCTTCTTTTTATCTTTTTTTTTTTTTTTTTTTTTTTTTTCGAATCGAATTTAGATATATATATATATATAAAGATGCACGTATATATATATATATCTATATATTTTTTTCTTTTCTTTTTTTTTTTTTTTTTTTTTTTTTTTTCGAAGAAGAAGAAAGATCTAATAAAACATTTCGACCGAACTCCAAGGGATAATTATTCAAAAATCTCCACTTTTCCACCTTCTACAAATTGGCTAAAAGAAAGAACACCTTTTTTCTCCGAGGCTCAAATCAAGGTTCGAAGGATAAAAATTTAAAGGTAGGCTTGAAAGGCTCAAACGGTTCAAAGAAGGCCCAAATCATATCCCAAATCACTTATTATCAACACTTCGTATCATAAATGTCCTAAGGTGAGATTTAAAACCGAACAAAGCATGATTGAGCACAAATAAATTCCAAATTTAAAATGCAAAACATTCAACCAAAGCAATGCACAAAGTGTGATTCCTAGCAATAATTCACTTCTACGTTCCGTTGAATCGAAAGCTAAACAAATATCTACTCCTTATCAACATAAAACAAGTAATCTCATCATCAAACATTGACCATCTCCCATCATAATAATTCATCGATGCGTCGAACCAAATTCTTTTTTTTTTTTTATTTTTATTTTTTTTATTTTTTTTTATTTTTTTTATTTTTTTTATTTTTTTTCAAAGCAAATAAAAAAAACGGGAATAATAAAACGAAAACTAAAGCAAAAACTAAAGCATGCAAACTAAAAAAAATTAAAACACAAAAAAAAAAAACACAAATAAATCGCACATAACGAAAACAAGTAGTTAACCACCCCCAAACTTAAAATTCACATTGCCCTCAATGTGATTCGCCCGGAGTTTAAGGATAGAAAACACCTGTTTAAACGTCGGGACCACCGTTCGGGTTGCTCACCAACTCCACCATGTGCATGAGCATCATCCTCCTCGTCATCCTCCAATAGCTCGGGTACCGGCTCAAGAATCGGTGCGGGAAAATCGTCGAACACCTTGTGGGCGTTCTTGGTGGAATGGGTTTTTTTTTCGAGAAAATTGCACCGTTCTTGAATCTCCCTGCGCAAATCAACAACAAACCATCTTGATTACGTAGTATATGTGTGTAGTAGGTAAATTTTCGGTGAAATTTGTCAAAGAAAAGGGAAAATTTCGAAAAAAGGAAGGCGAGGGTTCGAATTGGGGGAGAGAGGGAATTTGGGAATTATGGAAATTGCTTTTTTTTTTTTTTTTTTTTTTTTTTTTCTTTTTTTTTTCGCACGGCCGTGCGAAAGTATGGCCTAAAATCCGCACGGCCGTGCCATTTGGTGAATTTGGGCAGTAGCCCTTCTTAATTTAGGACGGCCGTGCGAAATTATGGCCTAAAATCCGCACGGCCGTGCCATTTGGTGAATTTGTGCAGTAGCTTCCCCGAAATCTCACACGGCCGTGTGAGATTTCTGCCTCTTTCTTGCACGGCCGTGTGAATAATTGCAATTGGGTCCCTGAAAAATAAAAACTTCTAATTAGTGCCCAGAAACTTTTTTTTTTTTTTTTTTTTTTTTTTTTTTTTTTTTTTTTTTTGAAAAATAAAATAAAATGAAAGCAAAACTAAAAATTTAAAATAACATAAAATAAGAAAAACGAAAGCTCGGGTTGCCTCCCGAGAAGCGCTAAGTTTACAGTCTTCAGCCAGACTTTGTTCTTGCTCTTCAATTCCTTAGCTTTTGAACCCATCTCCTTACTTCCTTTTGGAGAAAGTCTTGAATAAATGGGTTGATCCGATTCTTCTTTCGACTGGTTCGTTTAGGAATGCCCTTGAATTTATTCTTCTTGATGTCATGAGGCTTGCCAACATCGTCTTTTATCACGGTGTTTTGAGTAGGTGTTGTAACCAACTCAACCCTTTTCTTTTGTTCTCCTACATGCACATTAGTATCCACAAAAAAATTTAAATCATGTAATTTAACAGGAAAAAATTTAGAATCACTTACCTCATCAAGAAGATAACATCCATTAGCCGTAATAGGCTTTTCATCCACCCGGTACACCTTGAAGATCATTGTTTCTTCCCCCACACTCATTCTTAGCTCTCTCTTTCCTACATCAATAATTGACCTACCGGTTGCTAAGAATGGGCGTCCTAAAATAAGGGGAATATTTTCATCTTCCTCTATGTCTAGTACTAGAAAATCGGCAGGGAGTATGAACTTATCTACCTTGACCAACACCTAAAGGGTGAGTAAAAGATCTATCGGCTAGCTGCACGGTCAAGGAAGTAGGCTTAATTTCTCCTAAATTCAATTTCTCATAAATTGATAAAGGCATTAAATTTACACTCGCCCCTTGATCACACAACGCCCGCCCAAAATACCTAGTACCTATTGTGCATGGAATGGTACAACTACCCGGATCTCTAAGCTTCGGTGGAATTTTATTTCCAAGGATAGCACTACTTTGCTCATTGAGGTCTATGATTGATGCACACTCCGGAAGCCTCATCTTCTTCGATACAAGTTCCTTTATAAACTTAACCCAATTCGGCATATGCTTAAGCGCCTCAACAAAAGGAATATTAACATGCAATTTTTTAAGATAATCCAAAAATGACTGAAATTGCATATCAAGCTTGGAGTTTTGAAAACGTTGAGGGAAGGGTACCTTGGGAGTAGATTCACTTACTGCGATCTTTGTGTTGCTTGGCCCGACCTCGGTCTTTTCTTTGGGCTCCTCTACAATAGGCGGTGGTGCAACGGACTTTTTAGGACCTTCCTCTAATTGCCTCCCATTTCGCAAAGTTACTGCATTGCACTGCTCGATGTTGCTCTTTCGAGGATCTTCCGTATTCGACGGCAGTGCTCCCGACGGCCTCGCGTTTAGCTGGGTTGCAAGTTGACCCATTTGTGTCTCAAGGTTCCGAATGGATGCTTGGGTTGTCGTCATGAATTTCGCTAAGATATCAGCGAGGTCTACTTCTTGGGCCGGAGCTTGAGGTGGATTTTGGAATCCGGGAGCTGGCCTTTGTCCTTGTTGATTTCCTCCCCATCCAAAGTTGGGGTGATCTTTCCATCCCGGATTATAAGCGTTGGAGTACGGGTTCCTCTGTTGTCGATTAGTGTCATGTACATAATTTAGAGACTCCGTTTCTTCTACGCACTGGTTGGGAATTTGGACTGCATGGACTTGCTGAGTTTGCAATGCTGCTACTTGCTTTGATAGCTTCTCTAATTGGGCAGTGATTGCCGTGACCCCGTCTAACTCTAAAATTCCTCCCGTCTTATTGGCTCCGCTATTTGACCGGTCCGATGCCCGCATGTAATTGTTCCTTGCGATCCGCTCCAAAAGTTCGTAAGCTTCATCATATGTCAAGCTCATGTACATCCCGCCAGCTGCTGAATCGAGCACCGTTCTCGAATTATCTTGCAATCCATCATAAAATATTTGAAGTTGCCGCCACTCTTGAAGACCGTGATTCGGGCATCTCCGAATTAATTGTTTGAATCGCTCCCACGTCTCGAACAACGCTTCACCGGCTTCTTGTAAGAAGTTTTGTATTTCTCTCCGGATTCTCTCAGTTTTGGTTGGGGAGTTGTACGTATTCATGAAGAGCTGTGCTAGCTGGGGCCAAGACGAGATGGAATGCGGTGCACGAGTTTGTAGCCATTCTCTTGCGGCTCCTTGGAGAGAGTGCTTGAAGAGGCGGAGCTGCAGTGCTTCCGGCGATACTCCGTTCATCTTGTGCGAATCACACGTTTCGAGAAAGTTGACCAAGTGGAGATGCGGATCTTCATGAGCTAATCCGCTGAACAACCCATTGTTTTGGAGCATAGTAAGGAGCCCCGCTCGAATTTCGAAATTGTTGGCTTCAATGGGGGGCTGCTGGATGCTCGATTGAAACCCATTGAGTGTTGGAACGGTGTACTCATGCAATGCTCGTTGACGAGGTGGTGGATTAATTAGCTGAAGTTGCTCTTGCTCGTTGACGATATTTCCTGCCGCATTCGGTAGGTGCCCTTGGTCATCTCCCCTACGATTATTCTCTTCTTCCATTCGCATAAAAAGTACCTAAACAAAAATAATAAAAATAAAATAAGCAAAAACAATAATAAAATAAAATAAATAAAAACGGCTGAAGTAAGAAAAATTGCTCAAATTTAATATTAGGATAAATAGATAATTTAGCCGTATTCCCCGGCAACGGCGCCAAAAACTTGTTGGGTGCTAAATACCAACACGCAAGTGCACGTATCGCAAACAAGTAATAAAGTGGACTCGTGAGAGTCGGATGTCGATCCCACAGGGAATACGCAAATTACCTAATCCTAAGTACCAAATTCTAACAATTATGATTTTTATCCAGCCTACGCAAAGTTGTCAAATTTAATCAACTAAATAATTAAACTAATTACGAAAGCAAATAAATACGAGAAGATATCAATAAAAACGGACCTAGGATTTCATCTTCCCCCTATGCAAGAATTGCTCACCCAAAACCCCTCAATTATGAAATATATGATTCATGATTATTAACCCGAGACACTAATTTACTCATAACCCGCTGTCGCGTGTATTATGAGTCTATCATTCATAAACGATTCACTATATGTCTATGCAAACCAATTATAAATAAAGCATTAACTAACAAGTCTCGTAAATGGCTACCTAAGGTGATATCTGTATGTCTACGACACCACATGCAATTGACACACTCATCCGGTGAAAACTACTCGAAGGCTCTTCTACTTACCGTCTAATTATCAAAATAGCTCTATCGAGTCAATCCCAATAATCACAGATAAAGCACATAAATTGATCAAGTTCATGCACTAACAATCATAACAAGTAGAAGAAATAATCATAAAATCATAATTGCATAATCTCAAGAAAAAGGGTTCGCAATCCCTACATAGGGTTCCAACAAAATCCTAGATTAAAAACTTAGCTACGCATGTTCGTTACGAAAAACATAATAAAAATACGAAAAATCATAAAACTATAAATAACAATAAAAGAGGAGAACTATGATGAAGATTCGTCAAGTCTTCGTCTTCGTTCTTGTGCTCCTTGATTGCGTGTAGAAAGATGAAAGATAAAAACTAAAAATAAAGATAAAAGGTAGAAAGATCCAAGATAATCCTAATTGTGTGCTTGTGGCCTTTAAATAGGGTGCAAAAATATAATAGGGCGGGTTTCCTTGTGTAATTAAAATTCCTTCACTGCGCCATCACGACCATCCGGACGGCCGTGTGAGATTTATGCCTAAAATCCGCACGGCCGCGCGGTCCTTGATACTCCAGAATTCTGCTTTTTCACTTTTGGCCCACTTTTTCTCCGAATTTGCAGTTTTCACCCCAAAAGTTGTCAATTCTTCAATTTGCACCTAAAATACAAATAATAACCCAATTAAGCACCAATTATCGTAAAAACACATCAAAAGCTCCAATTAAAAGGTACAATTAAGTGTATAAATATACACTTAACATCCACCTCTCTCTCGGCCTCTCTCTCCCACGGCCAACACCGCCGCCCACTCCGCCGTTTCGCCGGAATCGGCTGTTGATCGGCCGATTGGCTTGGTAGTCTCTTTCCTTCTCTTTTTCTTCCGTTTTTCTAACTATTACGTGTCTAGTGCCACGTGTTTAGTAGATCGAAGTATACGAGGTGAAATCCGAGAGGAGGAAGATCGAAGATCGAGGAATCGAAGAGCAGCGCACGAGCCGAAGCCGCACGCTGCCCCACGCGCCGCCCCGGAAGTCCGCGCGTGTACCTCACGCGCCGCCGTGGGCCGATCTGCTGCTGCTGCCGCTGCACCGCTGCTGCCCCGATTGTACGGATTGGTTTCCGTAGCAATCTCGACTTGCTAAACGCTCCTACCTCACGCTTCAAGAGGTAAATATACGAAACCCTAGTTTCGATTCATTTTGTTTAAACTATGAATTCATGTTTGCTATCGTATGATTTTATGTGATTATGTGTAATCGTTTTAATCTTTGCAAGCATGTTAATTGGTTTAAACGCGAGCATGTTAATTGATTTAAATTCGGTTAAATTATTTAGCATGTATGTTGTTTTTAATTTCGCTGGAAGCGCAAAGGTACGCAATTAATTGATTTAATTCATCGGGCATGTACTTGTGTGTTTTAAAGTCGTTTAATTCGCACAAAAATTTTTGTTTTCCGCTGCGTATGCGTGCCCGAAACCCAACAGTGGTATCAGAGCTCGTTGCGTAATTAATTGCGTTGTATAATATGCTATGATTTTACGCATGTTCGATTTATTGAAGTAGTGATTGTCGTATTATGTAATTGGGAGTTTTCGTAAGTTTAAAATATTTTTGAAATATTGTTTAGAATTTTTCCAGCTTTAAAATTGTTTAAAATTGGAAAATCGGATCTGAAAATGTTTTTAAAACATCGGTTTTTGTTTAATCGGATCGAACCGGTCGAACCGGCCGGTTCGATGGTTGTGTGCGATTTAGTTGACCGAATCCACGTGGATTCGGGTCGGTCAGACCGGTTCCCGGTCCGACTGACCCGGCCCACTGATTTGGGTCAGCTGGACCGGACAGAACCGGACCGCTTCGGTCCGAACCGGTCAGACCGGTTGGGCCGAACCGGTTCAATGAAAAAAAAAAAAAAAAAAAAAAAATTATTTCAGATTTCTAAAATTAAACTTAAAACAAATTGATTTTAATTTTTGGAAAATTATTTTCAATTAATCCCAATTAGATAATTGGATCGACAATCATCTATTTTAGTAAATAGGTGTTAGATTAATTAATTGATTTAAATTGTTAAATTGATTTCAATTAATAGAACACATATATAATATTGATTATAGTTCAACTTAATTAGTAGTACCTCAACATTATATGAATGATTTATGCTAGTTGAGGTTCTATGATTATTTTGAAAACTCGATAATTAATTAATGTAATTAATTATGAAATTAGGTCGTATGTTCCTCTTAGGACAATATGCGCTTCCATATACCTTTAGAGAACATAGATGTAGGAATCACATAGACCAATCCGAACCTTCTGATGAGATAAAAAAAAAAAACTTTTAATAAAACCCCTCATTCTTAATCTAATTGAGAATCATTTCAAGCTATAAAGAAAAACCCAATCTGTTGAGTTATTTCTTTCCTTCTGCCAACGGTTGGATTATGTGTAGCCCTTTGCTGTAGTGCAGTAAGCCGTGTTAGCGGGGAGTGCTATGGTAGAGTAAGCTGTAATTCAATTGACATAATGATGAAGGTAGCCATAGAAAAGGGTTATGTTGAATTAACGTGGTCGGCTAGATTAACTAGGGACTGCATTAGTTTGGCATAATCAAGTTCTATGAGCATCTTTGATTGGTAGGTTAGACTTGACACACGACGATTTTGATATTCGCGAGATTAACTTAGGTCATTATCAAGTGTGAGGAAAATTAATTTAGGGTCATATTGTGGATATGATTGATTGTGATCTACCTTTGAGCAAATATAATCGGGCTAGATTAACTACGGGTTATATTTGTCTATTGGACCTAAAGCCCATTAAGAAAAATCAGTTTTCTCGTTTGTCTACTAGAGGGAAGTGGAACTCGATAAAATTAGTGGGAGAACAATTAAATAACATAAGTCCAAACATTTAATTGTAGCAATCATTTAACGCGAATCTCTAATAATCCTCTTCTCTATATGTCTCAGATAATTATGTCTAAGAATCCCATAATGTCAATCCTCGACAATAAACTCAATGGCCCTAATTACCTAGATTGGTTGCGTAGTCTTAAGCTTGTGCTAACTGTTGAGGGGCGTCTCTATGTTTTGAACGAGAGGCTTCCCGCCACTATACCTGCCACAGCGACTGATGCTGAAAAGGAAACTTATGAAGTTTGGAAGAAAGATGACACTCATGCTAGGTGCTATATGATAGCCGCCATGGAGCCCGCGCTTGCGAGGAAATATGAGTCTCACATGCATGCTTTCGATATAAAGGCTCATCTCGATAGCATGTATAGTGAGAATATTAGGGCATCGAGGTACGCTGCTACAAAGGAGTTGATCACGGCGAGACTGCGCGAAGGGACTTCGGTCCACGAGCACTGTCTCAAAATGATCACTCTCCTTGAAAAGCTAGTGAATCTTGATGTCACCCTCCCGGCCGAGCTCTCGTTGGATTTGATCCTGTTGTCTCTTCCTAGTTCCTATGAATCGTTCATAGTAAACTTCAACATGAACAAACTAGATCCTCCCTTGGATGAGTTAATGAACATGTTGGTCAGCTTCGAGTCCACCATTAAGAAAGAGAAGTCTGTTCTCATTGCTGCTACTTCTGGAAAGAAGAGTTCTTTCCAAAAGAAGAGAAATGAAAGAGTTCCCTTCCCAAACAACAAGTTCGAAGTGGGTGAAGGTAGTGGGGGCCCCAAAGCAAAGGTTGGCAAACAAGTTGATGATGCTTGCCATCACTGTGGAAAGAAAGGACATTGGCGCCGCAACTGCAAGGCTTACCTAAAGCAGAAAGGTTCTGAAAAGGGTACGTATTTCATTGACGTAAATTTGTCTGTCAACTCTTCTTCTTGGGTATTGGATACGGGCTGTGGCTCACATTTGTGCAATGATTTGCAGCTAATGACAAGAAGTCGAAGACTTAGAGCGGGTGAGACCTACCTAAGGATGGGGAATGGAGCAAGAGTTGCTGCTGAAGCCATTGGCACAATTTACTTAAATGTTTTGGATTCTAGTTTTCCTATTGTTTTGAACAATTGTTTATTTGTTCCGTCGCTCATTAGAAACCTTATTTCTATTCCTGTATTAGATATTGAAGGTTTTACTTTTGTTTTTGGAAATTCGATTTGCATTATACAAAAGAATGAGAATTTGATTTGCAAAGGACGACTATTAAACAACTTGTATGAACTAAATCCAAATGAAATACCTATTAATGTTATATCAGCAAAACGTAAGGAGATAGATCAAAACCCCGCACAACTTTGGCACGCTAGATTAGGTCATGTCTCTTTAAGAAGGATGAACGATTTTGTCAGTGAAGGATTGTTCTCTTTAGAGGACGTGAAATCACTACAAACTTGTGAATCCTGCCTTAAAGGGAAAATGACCAAGTCACCCTACAAAGGGAAAATGGAACGAGCCGAGGGTCTTTTGGATTTGATCCATACAGACGTATGTGGTCCACTAAGTGTTAGTGCGAAGGGTGGATATAACTACTTCGCTACCTTTACCGACGATTATTCTAGGTATGGGTATGTGTACTTGATGAAGTACAAGTCTGAAACATTTGAAAAGTTCAAAGATTTTAGACACGAAGTGGAAAAGCAACTCGGACGAAGTATTAAGAAGCTACGATCCGATTGTGGTGGAGAATACTTGAGCATCAAGTTCATTGACTATCTAAAAGAGAATGGGATACAATCCCAATGTACTCCACCGGGAACTCCTCAACTTAATGGAGTCTCCGAACGTCGGAATCGAACCTTATTAGATATGGTTCGATCAATGATGGGGTTCACAAACTTACCGGCATACTTATGGGGTCATGCACTTCGTACTGCCGCATATTTGCTGAATAGAGTTAACACCAAAGCAGTTAAATCCACACCTTATGAACTTTGGCATTCCCGGAAACCCAACTACAAACATATTAGGATATGGGGTTGTCCCGCTTATGTGAAGCGATTAGTGGGAGATAAGTTGGATAGTAAATCCGACTTGTGCTATTTTGTGGGGTATCCCGAAGACTCGATGGGATACGAGTTCTACTATGTCAAAGAAGCAAAGACGTTTGTTTCGAGAAATGCCACCTTTTTGGAAAGGGAGTTTCTATCCGATAGAAAGGGCAGCATGATAGAACTTGAAGTAGTTCAAGAACCACAAAGTGAAGTTCAAACGCAAGAACAAGTAATCGAACCAATACAACAAACCACTGATATACCTCCTGAACCTACGGTACGTAGATCCGAAAGAGTTCGGAAAATGCCGGATAGGTTATTCCTCCTCGAAAATGATGAAGATCATGTTGATCTTGGACGAGATCCAAGAACATACAATGAGGCCGTATCGGATGCGGACATGGGACATTGGCTAACTGCCATGAAATCCGAAATGGACTCCATGTACTCCAACAAGGTATGGACCTTGGTAGATCCACCCAAAGGAATTGTTCCTATAGGCTGCAAGTGGATCTATAAGAAGAAAATTGGAGTTGATGGAAAGGTATCGACCTATAAAGCTAGATTGGTAGCAAAAGGATACACTCAAAGGCAAGGTGTTGACTATGAGGAAACCTTTTCGCCAGTTGCGATGCTGAAGTCCATTAGGATTTTGCTGGCCATAGCTGCGTGGTACGACTACGAGATATGGCAAATGGATGTGAAGACCGCCTTCCTTAATGGAGATATTGAGGAAGAAATTTACATGGCGCAGCCGGAAGGCTTCATATCTTCTGGAAGTGAGCAAAAGGTTTGCAAGCTCCAGCGATCCATTTATGGATTGAAGCAAGCATCCCGTAGTTGGAACATTAGGTTCGACTCAACTATCAAAGAGTTTGATTTTGAGAAGAATCCGGAGGAACCTTGTGTATACAAGAAGGTTAGTGGGAGGGCAGTAATATTTTTAGTGCTTTACGTTGATGACATTCTACTCATTGGGAATGACGTAGGAATGTTGCAGCAAACGAAAGCATGGTTGTCCACACGTTTCTCAATGAAGGATTTGGGAGAAGCATCTTACGTATTAGGAATACGCATCTATAGAGATAGAGCAAGAAAGATGCTTGGCTTATCCCAAAGCCTGTACATAGACACCGTTATGAAACGGTTTAGCATGGAAGAATCCAAGAAGGGATTCTTGCCAATGTCCCATGGGGTTCGTCTCTCGAAATCTATGTGTCCGCAAACACCTAGTGAAATCGAGGAGATGAAAAGGACGCCCTATGCTTCTGCCATAGGAAGCATAATGTATGGCATGCTGTGTACGAGACCCGATATTGCGTATGCTGTGAGTGTCACAAGCAGATATCAGTCTAACCCCGGCCCGGCTCTTTGGAAAGCCGTGAAAGATATCCTCAAGTACTTGCGAAGAACTAAGGATATATTTTTGGTCTATGGGGGTGCCGAGTTGAAATTAGAGGGTTTTACTGACTCTAGTTTTCAATCGGATGTGGACGACTCAAAGTCGAATTCTGGATTTATATTCACGCTTAATGGTGGTGCCGTGTGTTGGAAGAGTTCCAAGCAAAGCACGACGGCCGATTCCACTACCGAAGCGGAATACATTGCAGCGTCCGAAGCTGCAAAAGAAGGGACTTGGATAAGGAAATTCATCCAAGAGTTGGGTGTCATTCCTGATGCTAGTGATCCAGTACCGTTGTACTGTGATAACACCGGAGCCGTGGCGCAAGCTAAGGAGCCACGATCTCATCAGAAGTCGAAGCATATTCTGAGGAAGTATCACGTGATCCGAGAGATCATTGATAGAGGTGAAGTCAAGGTTGAACGAGTCACCTCGGAAGAAAACGTTGCAGACCCCTTCACGAAGCCTTTACCGAGATCGGTCCATGAGAAACATCGAGAGTCGATGGGATTGCGATTTATGGGTAGTTGGCTTTAGGTCAAGTGGGAGATTGTTAGAGTAGGTGACCAACAAGCCAACTTGTGGCTGTGGTCTTTCGTATTTATTATTGTAATAAACGAACCTTTATTCGTATTAATGATAAAACACCTTGGCATTCTATATCTTTGTCCCTTTGTCACAAGCATAGATATAGTCCTTACAGTTATTACAAGTACCAGTAATTGATCGTTAGGATCGTGAGATATTTACTCAAGTATTATAACTGTTAAACGTGTTCCTAGTCGAATGGTTACGCCACTAATGAGGATATCGGCCTTTCCATTAAGACTAGCACTTAGTGTATGTGTACTGCATCTCATCAGTAAACGGTATTGTGATATCGGCATGCATAAGTGGGTGCTCGTAAGTTGACGAGTTCACTGAACTCCCTCACCCTAGAAATCTCTAAGTGGTTCCCAATAATCGAGTAGAGATATCTATGGTATAGTTGTACACCATTAGTCCTTATGACCTAGACATCACCGTGACTTCACTAGAGGACCAGCTGTATCGTGACCTGTCCCTGAGTTCCACCGAGGACCATCCCAAGGGCCAGTGTTCGTGCAGTCCGAAATCTAGTGGGAGGTCTGTGCATTGTAGTCGGGGATTCGATCGCTAGAATAGTCTTGGATGTCCTGTGTGTTCTGAAAGTTTGTAATCATTCTAAGTCTCTGGCCAGAGCTGACTAAGTGATGATTAGAGAATTCGATTCTCTAAGTCATGCACGTAAGGATTACAACACTTAGAACGATCGCACCGTCATCGAATATATAAAGAGGTCTCGATGAACCAATGCCTCTAGTTCGATCGGGACATATGTATCGAAGGGACCGTACTGTACGTTAACTATATCTGAAGGTTCTTGCAGGCACTTCATTTGTATCTAGGGAATCATGACGCGTAGTTGCTAGACGCCTATCTTGATTCGTTGGGTGATTAAGGTGAAACGAGCTTCATCTTAATCGTAACTCTAAGGGACAAGTTTTGACCACAAAGGGTTGTGGGCCCACGGCTAGCTTACACCTGAACCATCGAGGGTCACACTGCTCGTGCACATGAGATCTTTGAATAAACGGTCAGAGATAAAATAGTTTATCTTTGCATGATTGGAAGTCAATAAGATTGGGTCCAACATTCGTAATTTGGAATTATGAATGAGAATAAGAAAAGGAAAAGAATAGGCGAACGTATTAGTGAACTTTCTAAATCGGGAAGTTTCCAAATTTAGAAAGTGCACTGAACTAGGGTTTCCACTTTTGGAAAGTTGGAAAATGAGAAATGGCACTCGTAATGACGAGGAAATTATAATGGTTCCGAAAATGTAATCGTTGCAATTTTTCGGTCATTGAATTAAGAGAGACGAGCAAGTAAAAGTGCTAACGGACTTAAGCTGTTGGGCCCGGTCCAACTTAAGCCCGCTAGGGTTTTATGCAAGACATATAAATACTTGATTTATAGGTCTTGCACAAAAATGACAAGACAACCCTAACCCTAGCAGCCGTCCACCTCTCTCTCGGCCTCTCTCTCCCACGGCCAACACCGCCGCCCACTCCGCCGTTTCGCCGGAATCGGCCGTTGATCGGCCGATTGGCTTGGTAGTCTCTTTCCTTCTCTTTTTCTTCCGTTTTTCTAACTATTACGTGTCTAGTGCCACGTGTTTAGTAGATCGAAGTATACGAGGTGAAATCCGAGAGGAGGAAGATCGAAGATCGAGGAATCGAAGAGCAGCGCACGAGCCGAAGCCGCACGCTGCCCCACGCGCCGCCCCGGAAGTCCGCGCGTGTACCTCACGCGCCGCCGTGGGCCGATCTGCTGCTGCTGCCGCTGCACCGCTGCTGCCCCGATTGTACGGATTGGTTTCCGTAGCAATCTCGACTTGCTAAACGCTCCTACCTCACGCTTCAAGAGGTAAATATACGAAACCCTAGTTTCGATTCGTTTTGTTTAAACTATGAATTCATGTTTGCTATCGTATGATTTTATGTGATTATGTGTAATCGTTTTAATCTTTGCAAGCATGTTAATTGGTTTAAACGCGAGCATGTTAATTGATTTAAATTCGGTTAAATTATTTAGCATGTATGTTGTTTTTAATTTCGCTGGAAGCGCAAAGGTACGCAATTAATTGATTTAATTCATCGGGCATGTACTTGTGTGTTTTAAAGTCGTTTAATTCGCACAAAAATTTTTGTTTTCCGCTGCATATGCGTGCCCGAAACCCAACAATATATTATTATCAATGTTTTACCAATAATTTAATTTTACTTACTTTTAAATTTTATATGATCCAATGATTATTGTATTGTTATGCTATTTATTCTAGCTAAGGAACATAAAATTTTACAATTTCAAATATTGCAATAAATTTTAAATTGATACTTTTATTTAATTATATGAATTATTTTTCAATTATTCCATCCAACGAAAGTGGAAATATATTAAGATTATTATTATTTCTTAAAATTTAAGATACAAAATAATTGATATTGAGGGATTAAGTGTTACATAGACTATAAACTAGGGGAGCAAAACGTATTTGACCTGTTTTCTTCAAAAGAAAAGTAAGGAAAAAAATATTTATTCAAATGATAAAACATGATTGTTACCTCTAAATAAATGAAGAATATTATACATACATGACTATGACTGTTAACATTAAATAACACAAAAGTTTTATACAATAAAATATTATTTATTCAATGTCACTTTATTGAAAATTTACAAATACCACCATTAGAATTGACGAACAATCAAAAATCCCAATACTGTGGCAGAGTACTGCAAATGAAAGAAGAAAGAATACTGAGAGTTGTGCAAGAAATTGGAGAGATTTCTAGTGATACTTATATTCAAGTGTGTCTTCATCATCAGAACTCTCAACGATACTTATATTCTTACGGGTTCTTCCTGTTATTTTAGGAACATATTCTTCACTGTCATTTTCTTCAACGGCTCATTTTTTTTGGAATTTGCTTTTGATGTCGCAACCCTTTTTTTCTTTATTATCTCAGGTTCAAATCTCTTTGTCTTTTTAATGATCCTTCCTTTTCTTTTAAGCATATCTTCTTCACTGTGATTCTCTTCAACCTCAAGCTGTTCTTTTTCTTTTTCGCACTTTCTTTTGATGTCGTTAACCTTTGTTTATTTACCTCAAGCTCAAATTTTTGAACCTTCTTAATGAGCCTTTTTTTTTTGTAGGAACATCTTGTTTCTCTAACCTCAATTGGCTCATTTTTCTTTGCACCTTCTTTAGATGTCTCTGGCATATCTTCTTCTTCTTCTTTTTCTTCTTCTTCTTCTTCTTCTTCTTCTTCTTCTTCTTCTTCTATAGTAGGCTGAATTCTTTGAATTGCATCAGCCACAGCCTCTTCTTCTTCTTCTTCTTCTTCTTCTTCTTCTTCTTCTTCTTCTTCTTCTTCTTCTTCTTCTTCTTCTATAGTAGGCTGAATTCTTTGAATTGCATCAGCCACAGCCTTAAGTTGTCCATTGGAATATGACAAATTGTTGTTTGGTGCGATGAGAAAATATAATTCACTTGATGATTGGAGGCTCAGTGCTCTGTAATACTTCGACTTATTTTCGCCCTATAGAAATGGATCATGTAGATGGATGGTTAGAGATATTTAATTAAATGGTATATGTATGTAAAAATTGTATTTCCACAAATAATTTTATTCACGTGCATGTAGTTATATAGCGGTCAGAGTAAATAAAATTATACATGTTCGATTGGTTTAAGATACTCATTGATAGGGCACCCAATATAAACGCATGCGGCCTCCTCAAATAGTGTCATGCTTGCACTGTATTCTCCTTGTGTGATTGTTAAAATCAACCGGTACCTAAAATGAGACCAATAATTTTATTTGTATAACTAAATTGTATATATTTTTTAAACAAATTTCGTATATTTATTACCTTGGTATTGATTCTGTATCTTCTTTGTGGCATTTCGGACATGTGATCGTTTCTTCAGATTTGACAACTGATGCCATGCAATTCTTGCATGAATCATACCATATACTTAACTTATTTTCCACCTTTTCCACAATCCCCTTGAAAAAATACTTTGTATCCTACGAAAAAAATAAAAACAGAGTGTGTTTGTTTTGTCTAACCTAGTATACTAATAAGATTTAATTTTATTTATTTATTTTTACCCTGGATAAGGAGTCCTTTTTGTGAATTAACTCCTGCAATGTAATCTCCCTTGCTGAATTAATTTTCCACCTCATTGCCTCTTCATGAACACTAAGTACCTCCGGACGTTTTGCAACAACAACAACAACAACAACAACAACAACAACAACAACAACAACAACAACAACAACAACAACAACAACAACAACAACAACAACAACAACAACAACAACAACAACAATAAGAACAATAATAATAATAATAATAATAATAATAATAATAATAATAATAATAATAATTCTAAACACTATTTCAAAATGTGGATGTGCACTAAAATACGAAAGATTTCTATTCTTAACAACTGCGTTCGAGATTATGTAAGACTTGTGCAGGGAGAAACAACCATCAAAATGTGGAAGGTCGTCGTTAAATATTACGACCCCATACGATCACCCTGCAACCATTTTTAAGGTAAGTTGGTCATCAAATGGTATATTTGTTGTATATGTTAGAATTTTTAATGTTGCCTTACTCACCTGTTCGTCCATCATAATTATTTTTTTCAACTTTGTAATGAAGTCTGTCCCGCAGCTTATCTCACTCCCAACCCGTAAAGCCTTCAGTTTAAGTGTCCCACAGTTCTGCGTTACATGTAAGTCCCTTATGTGAAGCATAGAAGCAAGAGACATGGTTGGTTCCTTTTTCTGTATTGTAAGAAATAAATGTTATGTTGGAATTAACGTTTAAAGATGTAGCATAAAAAAATATGTAAACGAAGACATATTTGTGGGAAGTTGATTCAATCAATTTGCTTCCTAGGGTATGTACGTACCTGATAAACAAAATCAAACTTAGTGCCTACTCTTTGTGTTATATGGATATGTTCGGTATGGAAATTGAATTATAGAGTGAATATATATGCATGGAGTGCAATTTGTAGACATACGCAGCTGTTACTAATTAAATGAAATTTATTTTGTAATTATGACCTCAATTGTTCTTCATGTCGTTTTTATTATAATAGAGAAGCAATGACTCTTTGTATACTATTGTTTAATTTTTTCAA
This sequence comes from Erythranthe guttata, assembly GCF_056151865.1. Taxonomy (NCBI): domain Eukaryota; kingdom Viridiplantae; phylum Streptophyta; class Magnoliopsida; order Lamiales; family Phrymaceae; genus Erythranthe; species Erythranthe guttata. The sequence goes on from NC_142539.1 coordinate 12,843,151, forward strand.
TTTAAGACTTGTTGGCAGTTTTTTTTTGGCATGTTACAAATAATGAGATGGAAAATAATAATTTATAAATAGTACATATTTATAAATATTAATTAAATACTAATTAAATGGAATTAATTTTGTAATTATGACCTCAATTTTTCTTCATGTCATTTTTATTACAACGGAGAAGCAATGACTCTTTGTATACTATTGTTTCTTCAATTTAAGACTTGTTGACAGCTTTTTTTGGCATGTTACAAATATGAGATGAAAAATAATTATTTATAAATAGTACATATTTATAAATATTAATTAAATAATTAATAATCCGTTAGAGCAACTCCAATGGAGTTATTAAATGGGGTATCAAAACCCTTAACTACCATTTTGATAATTCAATTTAGAAATTCTCCACTCCAATGGAGTTATCAAATGAGTTTCTATTTTGATATTTTAAATTTTGGGATGTAAAAATACATCCGAAACAAAATAATACCAATTGGAAGTTACACAACTTAACCACCTAAATAACCAATTAGAAAATGACATGTGTTAATTAAAATATACAATCACATTATTTATTTTTAGCTAGGAACTATTTGATAACTATGGTTCGAGCAAATAATTTTTTTTAGGTATCAAACTAAAATATAAAATACCAAATAAATATTTGATAATTAATTTTGATATTTGTGGGTTGGAGTTGCTCTTACAAAATATTATATTATATTATATAATTAAATAATTGTAATATATTATATTACCCTTGAAGATAGCTTTTAGTCAATGGGTAATTTTTACACCCACAAAAAGGAAAACCCTAACCTATTATTTATTACATGAAATGCAATTTATTAAATGTATTTATTAGTTTGTAATTTCTGTTTTAATTGAGGCAGGCCATTGATGTATGTAATGTGAAAAGTTAAAACAATTAAAGGTGTGTAGAACGTGTCTTTTGAGAAATTAGTAAATAGTTGAATGGTCTTTTTTGTTCTTATGTATATGAGAATGTGCTTGGATGCTCATTTTTCCGTTTAAGAATGCTAGTAGAAATAATTAATATTGCACCATGCTTTAAAATTAAACCTCTAAAAAATTATCTTCTATGGTATCCACCACCAGATGTGGTAGTTAAAGGTATTCAAAACTGAAGAATGAATATTAATTCGGATTAGGTGGTAATCCATATTTTATGAAGCTTTAAACTAATAAAGAAATCAAATATTTTATTGAATTTTAACGTAAATGGATGAGTTAAAACTTTAATAACACTTAATAAGTTAATATTGCATTAATGATTATCCTAATTATTATGTATTAATAACTTAAATGGGAGGTAAAATAAATATTTTTTTTTCATAATTATATTAATAGTAGTTCTGGATTTTTTTTTAATTATAGATATACATTATTGTTAGTGTAATGTCTAATTACCATATTATCTATCAAAAAAGCTATTGGCCAAAGGGTAATATTGGACACACAAAAAAGGAAGAAACCATCACCAATAATTCATACTTTTATAGTTAGTATAGATTCTTTGATCTATGTTTGTGTACCAAATAATCATTATTTTGGTTGCATTATCTACTACGGAAACTCTAGTGAATCAAATAATCAAATCGTTTAGATAACAAGAATAAACAAGTATAGTAAATGTAGTTATAATCCTATATATTCTTATCTTTTTTGATATTAACAAATTGCATGCCTAACAAACTACTCTCAACTATATATATATATATATATATATATATATATATATATATATATATATATATATATATATATATATATATATATATATATATATATATATATATATATATATATATATATATTTAAAAAATTCAACGAGCACCTGTAAAGGAACAGGAACACGATCAACTTTCTCAAGGAGGGCATTATCGTGTATTTTTGTTGTCTTTAACGCAAACACATTATCATTTACAACCAACGGCTCTTCAAAACTCATTGTTTCCCAAACAACTCCGCATTTGAAACTGTTCTCAAATTTCTACTAATCCTCTGCAAAGTACTCGAGAGATTATTAAGCAATAATTGTTGTTTTGCACCCCCTCTCATATTCACGGGCAGAAAAATTCCAATATATAGTCATCTTCGCCCGTAAAAGTACTCCTAAGCCTAATCGCAACTGCAGCATTTAATCCGTATTTTCGAGCATGATGAACAAGCGGATATTCGCTTATATGATACTCCTTCACATCATGGTAGATAAATGGTTGATTCGATTGAAGTGCTTTTCCGACCACACCTTGCCCTTTTTCAAGAAAATGTCCTCCGCTCGCACGTATAAATCCTTGCATGTATGTATCGCTGGAATAACATGCAGATTCTTCTACACACAGTACGGGTTTTTCGTTCGGATTTAGAATATTGTTTTTTATTGAATTCGTTCGTATGGTTTGGTTTCCTGAATATTCTTCGGTGTAACTACAAGGGATCCATGTTAGAGCGAGTGGGAGTCGATGCGCATGGAAAATTGCACGTAAAACATCGGTTATTCCTCATAGAGCTGCGTTTTGATTCTTCGAGAGACTCTGCATAATGGGAATTTAATAACCTGAGTTAGAAAAACTATTCGAGTTGATGATTGAGGAATTGAGATAATTGAGTATAAACCTTGATTAAGACCTGGGGGTAAATTCGAGAAGGCGCAATGCTACTTAAATCCACGGCCTGGAAAAATGATCAATAACAAAGACTTAAAAAAAATTATGTGACAGTTAAACCGAATTCTTCGATCTACAACTATGAAAGTTGTAGGAGCATCATCCTAGGAATTTAATTTCTATAAACAAGAAAGAGAACATTTGAGAAAATAATAATAAGCTTAAGAAACAATTTATTTAGTTTGCTAACATGCAAAATAAAGCAAAATGAACTATCACTCCAAGCACTAGGAATCTAATTTCTCAAAACAGGGAATAAAAAATTATCCACAATGCTTTAAAAAAAAGTAAGAGATAAACCAGCAGTGCACGGGAAATATTATTGATCTCCAAATCGAAATCGAGTTTCTCCTTAGTGGTGACGATCTCCAAAACAGCACAACACGACCTGTCACCATCAATCGAATCATCCTCTTCAAACACCGGCAAATCAATCGAGCCACGCACTTCATGGTCAATCGCATGTTGTACCCTAAGGTACTCCGCTGTACTATAGTACATCACATTCGAAGTCTATTCGGGGACCTTGGAGATGAAAACCCTCTCGGGAAGGCCGGGAAAACAACCGGGTCTTACTTCCGCCGCGAACGTGAACATTTTAGAAACTTCTCTGTACCCAGAAAGCGTCTGGTCCAATAGAAACGGTTGCTTGCAAGTGGTCAAAACGTATTGCTAACAAGTTGTACTACATGTCTTCTTTTTTTTATATTGTTTGACTAGATCTTGTCTTGTCCACTTGTTGTTCTAAAAGTTGCATATGTCTTTGTTATAAGTTAAGCAAATTCTTTAAAACATGTTGATAAATTTTCAATGAAATCAGTTTTTTTAAGTGACACTTAAATATTATGTTTATCATTTTTGTAGTTAGCCCAACAACGCTCAAAAGAATATGTCGACGACATGGTATATATAGATGGCCTTCGCGCAAGATAAACAAGGTTAACCGGTCATTGAAGAAAATACAAAGTGTGCTCGAATCTGCTGAGGGAGCCGAAGGAGGACTAAAATTCGACGCAACAACAAGAAAACTCGTTTCCGCAGGCTCGATAATGCAAAAATTCGACCCGAGCACACAATTCTACTTCAACACGAAAACCGATTATTGGGCGAAAAATTCAGATGCACCCATAGCAAACGCAACATCACTCTCCTCGAATTCGTGCATCGACTCCGAAGAGTTGCATTTCGATGTGAAAAATTGTGATGAATCGAAGTTGGCTGCATTAGATACATGGGGCCCGTCATGGCCACCTAGATTAAAGACCATTCCGTGGACGACTTCCCCTAATGCTCCGAAGAATTCTTTTATTTTGAGAGAATATAATGGATTGGAACTATACGATGTCAATAATATCAAAGCAGAGACTTCTGGATCTCATCTCTTCTCTGATCGCTCAAGTTCGAAAATATCTATTGATGACACAGGTAATATGCACTACAAGAAATATTTTTTTGAAAAATAACTCCTATTTTCACATGGTTAGGCCCAAAATGCTGTCAGTATCCTTGTCACTAGTGACTAAAAAATAAGTTTAAATTACAGCAAAATGAGCTTACAAAATGTTGTCACTTATTAGGGACATTCTAAATATTATTACAGTTAGGGTAACACTAATGTCATTTTTTCTTCTTCTTGTAGTGAGGTTTGGAGAAAGTACTATGATCGATGTGGATGATGGTTTTATTGAGCAAAGCCAAATTAGTTCCTCAAGAATGACAGATTCATCAAAACAAATAAATAGCAGTTCATCGAGTTCGAGAAGTTTTGACGAGAAATCACCTTTGAAAACCGAAGCAAGCTATGAAGGAGACAATGGGGCTAAAATTACGGTGAAAGCTACGTATGGTGGAGACATTGTTCGGTTTAAATTTGAACCTTCGTCTTCTTCAGGGTGTTGTGAATTGTACGAAGAAGTGGGAAAGGGGTTCAAAATTGAGATAGGGCAATTTAAACTCAATTATTTGGACGACGAAGAGGAATGGGTGATGATGGTAAATGATTCGGATTTGCGAGAGTGTCTTGAAGTATTGGAGTTTGTTGGGACTCGCACAGTGAAGTTCCTCGTTCGTGCTGAAGTGGAAGGTCCCACGAGGAACTCGGGTACGGGAAATCATTTCTTGGCGGGACGCACTTAATATCTATTCTTGGCCATGGAAATTGTGATATTCGAGGCTTTTCAACATATAGTCTTAATTTAGTTTGAGTGTAATAATTTTTTGTGTGTATTAGAAGAAATATGTTATGAAATCATATTTCTTATTCATGTACATAACTACTATAGTACGAGTATAATTAGGTGTTGAAATTAAAAGGATGCTTGTTTTATATGTTGTTCATTACCTATTTTTTTTTACAGTAACAATTTTAATAATAATATTATTGTTATTGAATATAATACTTTATTAGCTATAATATAATATAAATAGAGAAGAAATATAATTTATATAACATATATCATATACAAAAAATGAATTACACCCTACTATGCTTGACATTTTGCAATTTTATTTGCTGACATATCCCCAATTTCATCCTATATGGTCATTTGATTGGTTGAGAAAAATCATAAAAAACATTTCATCTACTTTTATTCTTGCACGTCATTTTTCTTAGTTAGGTATTACTATGTCACGTATTATTCGGCGTTTTATGTTTATGGAAATAACCAATCAATTTTCAACAATTACTGATTTTCGCATGGAAAATTGTTTTTTTTTTCAAAAGTATGATACTTTGTAACATATTTTGTTCATAGAACCAATAAATAACAAAACAACTGAAAAACGACAACAAAATAAATATTCTCACAAAAATATATAGGAAAATAAATGCTTAAATGTATAATTTGTGGTACTCATTTTGACTCATATTGAAATGGTTTAGGATTGTTTTTTCAAGTTTTAAACGTTGTCGTATTTTTATATTTAAACATTATGTTCTTATGTTCTACGTATTGTTATATGTAAATAAAATCCATTTCCACCGTATATAATTAGTTTTTAAAAGTGCAAACAATTTATAATAGACTAATACTTAATTAACATATGTTACTTATAGAGTATATTGATATTTTCTAGTAATTATCGAGTTTAATTATTCTGTTTTTCTAATTTGTATTATTTATATTAATGGTAATGTGATAATGGATAATTTGATTAATTAATGCAATTTGTAAGAAGGTATGAGGACGATGTGCATCATTTAAATAATTAAAGAATTTTGTGAAAGTTGCACTAATCTTTTATAGTTTGTATAGCATGCACTTTACAGTTTTGCCCCCACTATTGGTTTAGAAAAAAATTAGTACGAACAGACACAAATATTAGCCTATTATCAATTGCAAACACAAATTTGGGGCAACTACATAAATGCATATCACAATCATTCAGGGGGATTATATAACTAGAAGGTTTAAACTTTACAATAAACGATAAAAAATTCGACAAGTCAACGTACAATATATATATATATATATATATATATATATATATATATATATATATATATATATATATATATATATATATATATATATATATATATATATATATATATATATATATATATATATATATATATATATATATATGTGTGTGTGTTTAGAAAACATTTAGTACCAATAGGCACAAATCCTTGCCTATTATCAATTGCAAACACAAATTTTGGACAATTACATAGATACATATCACTATCATTCAGGGTGAATTATATAACTAGAACATTTAAACTTTACAATAAATAATAAAAAATTCGACAAGTCAACGTACAATATATATATATATATATATATATATATATATATATATATATATATATATATATATATATATATATATATATATATATATATGTATGTATATATATATAAAGTTTAAATGTTCTAGTTATATAATTTACCCTGAATGATTGTGATATGCATTTATGTAATTGCGCCCAAAATTTGTGTTTGCAATTGATAATACGCAAAGATTTGTGCCTATTGGTACTAAATGTTTTCTAAACACACACACACACACACACACACACACACACACACACACATATATATATATATATATATATATATATATATATATATATATATATATATATATATATATATATATAATATAATATGTAAAGATTAATTTTATTTATTTACTTGATTATAATCATGAAGTAAAGTGAATAAAAACTGTCTTGATTAAATGGTTAAAGTTCAAAGATGTGCGCACGATGTGATCGAGGGATATGACTAGTTTGGGTGTAGGTGTCCACAAATATTACTTTTGGGGACATTTAGTAATTAGTCAAATTAGTTGATCCAAAATCTAAATAATAAAATCTTGGGCTCAAACCAAATATTTAATTAAGACCCATGACCAATTAATTTTCGTGTGTTTTGAACCCAGTGAAAAGAACGGACACAAATTTTTGCTTCTTCCAACCATTGCAACCCTCTATGAATGGATCTCTACCGCCTATGAATAAAGGCAGAATCTGGCCAATTATGTACTCAATTTAATTGGCAATTAAGAGATAGTTCTTCATAATCTTCTTTTTCTTCATCAAAGTTTCGTTCATTATTCAAGTTCACCGTGGATCGAATATTCGTGCAAATATTTGACAACCGATCGTTGTATCTTGAGAGACTACCGGGAAGAGATTGTGTATATATTATAATTCTGGAAAGAGGAGTCTGGTTCTAAAATTTCGGATATTGATACATTCAATACCAAGGGTCACTATTTTATACTAATATATTGCTTTTTGATTTTTGATTTGATAAACATAATGCATTCATTTACTGTTTCATTTAAAATAATTTAAACAATCCTTTGTACCTAATTTCGAATAAATTATTTATTCTTTGTTTTCACATTAGAATAAAGTTTGTTTTCGGTACTGAGAAAATAAATATAGAATTTTGAATTTTCATATATTTTAAATTCTTCTATTTTAAACCGTTGCTTGAATAAATTCGTGTAGATGACTTCAATCAATGATGCCACTCTTAAGTTTGTCGGCGCGGCCGAAAAATCAAACAAGTTCACAGGCACGGACTTTGCTACTTGGAAGAACAAAATATTCTTTTACCTTACTACCATGAATTTGGCTAAATTTCCCAATGAGGAGGCACCTAAGGCGAAGGAAGGAGAAACTCTCGAAAATAACAAGGAAGTCTTCCTAGCCATTGATGCGTGGAGTCACTCTGATTTCCTATGCAGTAACTACATCTTGAATTGCTCGGACGAACCGTTGTACAAAGTTTATAGTCCAATAAAGACTGCTAAAATTTTGTGGGATAGTTTGTCCAAGAAATACAAGTCTGAAGATGCGGGTTATGGGAAATTTATAGTGGACAAATTCGAATTTTATCGAATGATCGACAACAAAACTGTGAGAGAGCAAGTGAATGAACTCTAACTCATGATCTACGATATTCTCGCCGAGGGTAATGAGGTGAGTGAATCTTATCAAGTTGCTTCCATAATTGGAAAACTTCCACCGAGTTGGGTCAATCACCTATGTTAGTGTGAGTTGGGTCAGCTCGTTGAGAAATCTTAAAGGTTGGAATTCTCTAAAGCACTCGCAGAACCCGATGATGTTCAGGGCCAAAACGAACACAACCAAGAACTTGAACAAGTTTGTTTAGTATGGTTGTAAGTTTATTGTCTTGGTTTACACAAACAGCCGACGGTTCAAGATGAAATAATTCACCGATTGGCTAAGTGAATCCGATAAGCTTTAACTAGGGAAGGTTCAAGATGAAATATTTCACCTATCCCGATGCTGTACTATTCACTACGAAATTTTGACAAATAAATCTTATGCGATAAGATCGGAAGAACATTTTTATTCATATGGGGGATTGTTGGAACTTTCATGATTTTCAATAATTAATATTGAGTAATATTAATTAAATTATGTAAAGATTAATTTCATTTATTTACTTGATCATAATCATGAAGTAAAGTTAATGAAAGTAGTCTTGATTAAATGGTTAAAGTTCAAAAGATGTGCGCTCGATGTGATCGAGTGATAGGACTAGTATGGGTTTAGGTGTCCACAAATATTACTTTTGGTAACATTTAGTAATTAGTCAAATTAGTTGATCCAATATCTAAATAATAAAATATTGGGCCCAAACCAAATATTTAATTAATTGGCCCATGACCAATTAATTTTGCTTCGTTTTGAACTCGGTGAAAAGAACAGACACAACTTTATGCTTCTTCTTCCAACCATTGCAATCACTATGAATGGATCTCTGCTGCCTATTGTTAAGTGTATATTTTTACACTTTATCGTACCTTTTTATTTGAGCTTTTGGTGTATTTTAACGATAATTGGTGCTTAAAAAGTTGATTTATTGTATTTTAGGTACAAATTGAAGAATTGGAAAAATATGGGGTAAAAACTGCAATTTTGGAGAAAATATGGGCCAAAAGTGAAAAAACCAAAATATGAAGATTTAAAGCTCGGACGGCCGTCCGAGTTTTAGTTCAAATTGTGGGACGGCCGTCCGAGACCTCGTGGCAGCGCAGTAAAGGGATTTTAATTGCACAAGGAAACTGCCTTCTTGCCCCAAGTTTTTCACCCTATATAAGACCAAGCCAAACACTCAATTGGGGATTTTTTATGCAATTTCAAGAGCAACAAAGCAATAACGAAGACGAAGAATTCGAAGACTCCTAACATAGACTTATCGTTTATGATTAATTTTATTTGCGTTTTTCCTTTAATCATGAGTAGCTAATTTTCTTATTTCTAGGATTTTATTTGGAACCCTATGTGGGATTTATGAACCATTTTCTATGATTTTATGCAAGTTTTAATTCCGGATTATTTCTCCTACTTGTTTTATTAAGTGCATGAATTTGATCATTTTATGTGCTTTTATGTTATTGTTAATCGCATGAATCGGAAGATCGGGTTAATAATTAGTACTGTTGTAGAAGAGCCTTTGGGGTATTAACATAGGAATATAGTTAATCTCTTAGGTAGCCATTATTGAGATTTGTGCTTAATGTTGTGTTCTAGAATTAATTGCATAGGAATATAGTAATTGAATCTAGAGTATTAGAATCGTAATACACGCGGAAGCGGGTTATGATTATTTTAGCATCTCAGGTTAATAATCCGGGTTAATTACTTGCATACTTGAAGGAATTGGGGGAATAATAATCACATAGGGGGAAGAATAAAATCCTAGGCTTGTCTACTTTGATTAATCTCCGTGTTTAATTTGCGTTCTTGTTTTTGTCCTTTTAATTTGCTTTAGTTAATTTAATATAATTGTTTATCTTTCGACTGTGTAGGGTGGGCTTGATAACAATTGGTAGAATTTAGCGTCTAGGATTAAATAATTAAATATTCCCTGTGGGTTCGATATCTGGAGTTTAGTCCACTATATTACTTGTACGATACGTGCACTTGCGTGTAGGTATTACCACCAACACCTCTAAATAAAGGTAGAATCTGACCAATTATGTACTCAATTTAATTGGCAATTAAGAGATAGTTCTTCATATTCTGCTTTTTCTTCGTCAAAGTTTCGTTCATTGTTCAAGTTCACCGCGGGTCGAATATTCGTGCAAATATTTGACAACCGATCGTTGTACCTTAGGAGATTACCGAGAAGAGACTGTGCACCGGTGACAGCCCGAAAATATTGTCTCAAGGGAATTGCTTTGACAAGCCTCGATCGTTCTTTGTCTTTTTCACAATGTTGGGGGAGCAATGTCACCCCCTAGCTCAATGTTGTCTCCACCACTTACTAAAAGTAATAGTGCATATTAAAAGTGTAAAAGTGTATGAAAAGCTTTATTTTAACTAATGGTAGATTTATAAAATATTTTGACTAATTAGTTAACATTTAGGGATAGGCCCATGACAAGGGTCTTAAATGCACACATGTTTACACAAAAAACAGTTTCGCAAATAAACGTATCGACATATCTTTTGTTTAAAATACCCCCTAATAATATCATTTTCATCAATTCCATCCATTATGCACTAACTTCATCAATATTGCACATTGACCCCGGATTCTTTTGAACAAATATATCACATTTCATAATTTATTGAAAAAAAAATCTTTTTTCCTTTAGAAAATAATTTATTTTCTGAATTTTTTTTCCGACGAGATTTAGGCGTTGACCGCGGGTCTCCGGCAATGACTTTTTTTTTTTAAACTATTCTTTCTGAATCTTTATTTTCGACCGGTCAACCGCCGCTGGTCTCCGTGGGTGACTTTTTTTTTTTAAACTTTTTTTTCTCTCTAAATTATTGTGTTAACAACAAAATTATTTCTGAAACAGTAATATTACTAATATATATATAAGGGCGAGGTTCAAACGAAGCAAGGCTTACGGTGGATAACTAGGCACTCAGAGACGAGGAAGGGCATCGTAATCGACGAAATGCTTCGGGGAGCTGAAAATAAGCATAGATCCGGAGATTCCCGAATAGGGCAACCTTTTGAACTGCTCCTGAATACATGGGCAGACAAGAGACAACCTGGCGAACTGAAACTTCTTAGTAGCCAGAGGAAAAGAATGAAAAAGCGATTCCCGGATATGCGGTGAAAACTACCAAGTTGGAGTACGGTAGTGGCAAAGGGAATTTCCGATAGAGTGTTGAAATGCGTAGAGATCGGAAAGAACACCTACGGGCACCTTTTAATGCATACGGTTCAAAAAAAATTGCGAAAAAAAATAATAACAATCAATGTATAGATTGCAGTTACGTCTTTTTATTTATTTTAATTTTCGACAAGTACCTGTAAAGGAACACGATCAACTGTCTATCGGAAGAAATTATCGTCTATTTTTTCAGTTTTATCACGAACACATCATCATTTACAACCAACGGCTCTTCAAACCCAATGTCCCAAACAACTCTTATTCCGAAACTGTTCTAAAACTCTTACTAATCCTCTGCAAAGTACTCGAGAGATTATTAAGCAATAATTGTTGTTTTGCACCCCTGCAATATTCACAGGCAGAAAAAATTCCAGTATATAGTCATCTTCGCCCGTAAAAGTAATCCTAAGGGTAATTGCAACTACAACATTTAATTTGTATTTTCGAGCATGATGAACATGCGGATATTTGCTTATATGATACTCCTTCACTTCATGTTAGAAAAATGGTATATTCAATTGAAGTGCTTTTCCGACCACACATTGCCCTTGCTCAAGAAAATACCATTTGCACGCACGTATAAATCCCTGTATGTGTGTATCGCTCGAATAACACAGGGATTCTTCTACACACAATACGGGTTTTCGTTCGAATTAAAATATTAGATTTTATGTCGTTCGTATTTTTTGGTTTCCGGAATATTCTTCGGTGTAGCTACAAGAGATCCATGTTAGAGCGAGGGGAAGTGGATGCGCGTGTCAAATTGTGCGCGAAACATCGATTTTTTCTGCTACAACTGCATTTTGATTCTTCGAGAAACTCTGCGTAAAGCAAATTCAATAAAAATGTTAGCAAAATGATTAGATTTGATGATTGAGGAATTGAGGAATTGAGGAATTGAGGAATTGAGATAATTGAGTGTAAACCTTGATTGAGACCTGGGGACAAATTTCAGGAGGCGCAAAGCTACTTAAATCAGCAGCCTTGAAAAATTATCAATAACCAAGAGTTACAAGAAAAAAAAAAGTTAGTTTTCTATCTTAAATAGAGTTCGATTGACAACTTAGAAAATAATGATAAATTACGATCAAGTTCGTGTGACTGCAACCAATGTTTAAAATTTACTCATCTTGATTAAATGTTAGATACACCTATAATATCTTATACTAGTTCATCTGAAATTTTCAATTCATATAATGATTATTAAGAAAAACTAGCTAGCTTTTTATTTGTGAAGCCTCCAAACAATAGGAATTTAATTTCTTCAAACAAGGAAGAAAATGTGATCCACGATGCCAAAAAATGAAATAAAATAAAGTGAGAAACAAAATTGTTGTGCACGGTAAATATTATCGATCTCCAAATCGAAATCGAGTTTCTCCTTAGTGGTGACAATCTCCAAAATAGCACAGCACGACCTGTCACCGTCAATCGAATCATCATCCTCAACATCGGCAAAGCAATCGAGCCCCGCACTTCATGATCAATAGCATGTTGTACCCTAAGGTACTCCTCTTTACTATAGTATACCACATTCGAAGTCCATTGCGGAACCTTGGAGATGAAAACCCTCTCACGAAGGCCCGGAAAACAACCGGGCCCCACTTCGACTGCGAACGTGAATATTCTAGAAACTTCTATGTACCCAAAAAGCGCCTGATCTAATAGAAACGGTTCCTCGCAAGTGCTCAAAATGTACTGATCATCGTTCTTCATCGGGACCCACAATTGGGCCATTATACCCCCACCAGAAAACTACTTGAAGAGAGATGCAGTGCCCTCAACATTTTCTCGTTGACCGATACCTTCAAAATTACATCGTTTTGACTTTCCATAAAATATTGTTCGAGAGATTGGATCGAATACGTGGAGGAAAGTATTTGATCTTGCGATTCGAAATTCATGAGGTCCAAGACGTTAACTCTGTTGTAGTCTATTGTAAGAGTAAATAACAACCACCAGCCTCAAAAGAGGAATTGTTATTTATAATTATAAGTTATAATTATAAATAACAATCTGCGTAAACGAAAAATACTTACTTGTTTGTAGAAAAGAGTAAATCACCCATAGCGCTATGTTGTCTCTACCACTTCCTGAAACTAATAGTCCGTTAGAATTCTATATGAATAACATATCTAATGCATTATCCAATTAGAGTTTCTAAATATGTTTCAGGAGGATGAATGTAATTACCGATACCACATGGACCTTAAAGTTATTTCATTATACCTGAGGGGTGTGGGTGTAATTTACCCATATATATATATATATTTGATAGTCCAGTAGACTTGAAATTTGGTAATATCAACAATACTAAGAATATCTAGGATTACAAGTCCATTTCTTATGCTTGTTTGATATTGTCATCTAATTTACTTGATTATTTGATGCATCCGACTTTCCTTAATATGATTGTTATAATTCATGTAAGAAGTGCTTGTTTCTTATTTTTGTAGTTTGTCCAACTACACTCAAAAGGATATGCCAACGACACGATATATTTATATAGATGGCCTTCTAGCAAGGTATGAAGTTTAACCGGTCACTGAAGAAAATATAAGTGTGCTCCAATCGGTTGAGGAATGGAAGGAGGATTAAAAATCTATTCAACAACGTGAATGCTCGTCTCTGCGGGCTCCATAATGCAAGAATTTGATCCGTGCACAATATTTTACTTCAACCCTAAAACCGATTATTGGGCGAAAAATCCAGAAGCAACTAGAGAAAATGCAACATCGTTTCCTCAATTTCTTGCATCGACTTCAAGTCTATTAATGTGAAAATGTAAGAAGGATTTTTTTTCGACGTGTGAAAAATTGTGATGAATTGAAGTTGGTTGGATTAGATACACGGGGACCGTCGTGGGCACCTAGTCCGATGACCATTCCTATGACGACTTGCCCTAATTCTCCTAAAGAATTCTTTTCTTTTAAGAGAATATAACCAACGAGAATTATGTGATGCCAATAATATCAAAGCAGATACTTCAGGATCTTATCTCTTCTCTAATTGGTCAAGTTAAAAAAATATCGATCTATGACACATGTAATGTGCACTACAAGAAACAATATCTTAGAAACAACTCCAATTTTCACATGATTAGACAAACAATGTTACCACTATATTTGTCACTAGGGGTGTATCATTAATTCTATATAGTGACCATGAAGTTTAAGAAATTCTCAATTAAAAATAAAATAAAAGAAGAACTTGAACATATGAGACAAAATACTTCATTTTTTGAGCTCAGATGCATCCTCGATCATTTAATCAAGCATATAGTTTTCGAGAAACCAAATCTAGGGGTAAATAGGTTCAAAGCAATGAACCTTTTGAATCTATTTTGAAGGAATTGGATTAATTGAAAAATAAAAGAATATGCCGACGACACGGTATATATAGACAAGGTTAACCGATAATTAAAGAAAATACCAAGTGTGCTCGAATCGGTTGAGGAATTAAGGAGGATTAAAATTCGATTCAACAACAGGAAGGCTCGTCTTTGCAGGCTCCATAGTCTCAAAATGATTGATGAATTAAAAAAAAATGATTTTACATTGCATTCTAAAAAAATACAACTAAAAATATTAAATTACCTTTATTAGTTTTAAAAATTCATTTGGGGTGCAATATGCATAGTTTATTGTGTTTCGATGGTGCAAGTGCTATTAATTTGTTTCGAGTATGCAAAATATCAAAATACCATATTTTAAGGGTGCAAATTGGGATTAAGCCTATTTACTCTGGAATCTTTTCCGCCGCCGGTTTCTGGCGTTGATTTTTTTTAGTGTTTTTTTTTACGCACGCCGCTAAACGTTGGCCGTAATTGTGTCGTCATTAGCAGTAATTATATTGTCACTGACAGTAAATTAATGTAATTATACTGTCACTGACAGTACATTAACGTAATTGTACTGCCGTTGACAGTACATTTATGTAATTGTACTGCCGTTGACAGTACAATTAGAGTCAACGACAATATAATAATTTTTTTGGTTATTTTTTTCCTTTAATTTTGTCTGATTTGTTGACAAGTACGTAAACGTAATTATATTTTTGTGTCATTGACAGTAAAATTTACTGTAAACACAATAATATCAATGTCAACCACATTAATATTAATTGTTTTTTGAATTTTTTGTTTTGTTTGAGTTATTAACGGAGTAACGTAATAATATTACTGTCTACAATTGTAATATTATTGTAAACACATTAATATTACTGTGGTTGTAATATACTTTTTTCCTTTGCTTTGATTAAAAAGGAAAAATAAAAATAAAACTGCAAAAATTATAAATTTTCTAAAGTACCCTTGGTGGGTTATTTTTATGTTGCGTGTAGGGTTATATTTAAAATATTTTCCTTTTATATATAAGATAAAATCTAATTAAAAGAAAAAAATAAAAAGAAATCAAAGTCCCTAAATAAACTCTATAAGTCCTTGCACAATAGATAAATAAAAAAAAAAGAAATGGATGTTGGTTAAGAAAAAAATAAAATTGCATTAATAATTTTTTTACATCGGTGATTAAATATTACAATAAGAAAACACACTTGAAATATATGGTAACATTTTTGTTTCAATCATAAAACAATTTATATAAAAAAGCAAATCTAATTGTGCAAATTCTACAGACCCAACCAAATCGGATTATCAAAATCAACTCTGTATTGCTCCGCCACCATTGCTTGTACACATTATCGGTGTATTATGGTGAGATTACGATGCATGCAGCGCACCTAGTCGGATGAGATTTCCTTACAATATATGCAGCTCACACGCTCCAGACACTGGTCACAATATATGCAGCTCACTGAGATTTCCTTACAATATGATCCCAACTCCGCAAAGAATTTGATTCGGATTCTTCTTTCACAAATATATTGTTGGACTGTACTGTAGTGAAATCAGATCCAACGCTAGGTCTCCTCTGAAGACGTTGGAATACCAATTTGTCAAACAATACGACTAACGTTAAAACAATTGTTGTGCCTCCATCGTTAACAAACAATGACTCCTTAGACATAAAACTAAATGAGTCTACAAAAGAAAAAATGTAAATGGCATAATAGGTTTATGAAAACAAAAAATACAATGGTCAACCCAAAAATCATAGAGATGAAAATTATATACGGCATATGGTTGGCATACGAGGAGTCATTGTGAACGGAAAATATGTCTGGATTGTACAAAAAAATCATAATCGTCGCAACTATTATGTGTTGTGAAATTTAAACATATGGTGTAAAATAAAAAAAAAAAATGTATTGTTTACCTATAGAAAGCAATTGCTTACGTTGAAAAATCTTGGTGATGAAGAAGAGGACGAAGAAAAAAAAGAGCAAATTAAAGACGACGAACAAAAAGAAAATGGGTTTCTCGCTGGAGTAAAATTTGTAATGGGGTTGAGATCATGGGGTTCTAACTTCTACCATGAGGAGTTAGTAGGGGTTAGAGTGGAGAAGGAAAATCCGAAAAAAAAAAATACAAAACTGAAAAGAAAAAAGTCAAGAAAAGGAGAAAAAAAAATGAAAAAATGAAAAATAACAAAAAGATGAGTAGATGGATAGTAAAATTGCATAAAGATAAGGAATTAGTTGGAGTGGAATTATACTACTACCCAAAAGAATAGGAAAGTATTCGTGCATTTTAAATTATGAATCGAACAAATATTATATTCTTAAATTATCAATTTATTAATTGATAAAATTACCCCTAGGTTTAGATTTAGGGTTTAGTTCAAAATATGTTTTTTTTCTATATATAAGGTTACTTATTTTACTGTGGATATACCTCGTAAAGAGTCCAGAAAATATAAAATATAAAAATTATAACTCTATTTGTAAGATTTTTAGTTCAACTTGAATCAGTGCAATCGAAATTTGTACGAGAGAATTATGCTCAAAATACTTAATTTTCTGTGTTGTTGCTTAATTTAATGACATATTTAATCTTGATGCAATTTGAACCTTATAAGATGTAAAATATGATAAGGTTATAGCTTACTTATAAGATGTTTTAACTTTGGAATTTTAAACACTATAGATTTTAGTTTCAAGTAATTGTTAAGAGTGTGTGGATGAAAAATGATCATTGAGTTTTTTAGATGCAGCCGGAAACATAATCAAAAATAAATTTTACTATCATTAATGAAATTTTCAATTTTAATATTATTATTATTATTATTATTATTATTATTAATGAAATTTTTATTATTATTAATGAAATTTTCAATTTTAATGAAATCTTTATTATTATTAATGAAATTTTCAATTTTAATATTTAATTTTTATTAACTCTTTTGTATTATTTGTTTCAGATAAAAAGTTGTCTCACTTTTTTATTGCCGTTCTATCCAAAGTCCATTCAACTATATATAGCTGACAAGTCAAAATGACGTGTACTTTTGGATGACGGCGAATTTAATTGGCTATCTCAAAGAATTCATACTAATTACAATCAAGGACACAAGATTAACCCTACTTCATTTTTGCCTCTACATTTATGTTTTTGAGTCTGAAATCATCAATTGATCATGCTACACCCCATCACACACATGTATTCCACTGCATTTGGAAAATGTTATACACAAGTAATGTTATGCACAAATGCAATAGGTTTGTAAGTGCTCCGATCCTTATACGGAGTTTATTTTGTTCGGTCTAAACGTTAAATTATTTTTAGTATAAAATTTATGGAATTTATAAATATAAAGTGGAACAAAAAAAATAAAAAAATCATCGGCCGGCAACGGCATTAGGTACGTAATGCATCCTAAAACCAACTAACTTTTTTTATTTTCTTCTTTTCTGAAAAAATGCATTACTTATATCGTGTATAGAAACTTTTGAGATAGATGCGCTATATTAATTATGTTCACACTTCGTCATGTATACCGATACGTACATAATCGGGCTCGCAAAGATTCTCATGATCCTAGTGCATTAAACATTAGTATTAACATTCACGTTCGACTTTTTTTTTTCCGAACCCTAGAATTATAGTATACTAAGTATTAGATTATGAGGGCCGCCTCTCAATCAAGAGAATATATCGTGTCTTGCTCAATCATCTAATTACCCAATTGTATTGCATTGCTATCGCAAGTTCTAGGAGTCTGTCGCGAGAACATCTAGAAAGACCACGCGCGTGAACACACACACACACACACACACATATAGTATTTTGATGACGGACTACTAAAACGTCAGAATCGACTTTGTGCATGCATGGGAGTCGTCATATTATACCGTCTATTCAATTATATGTTTTACCATTACATGGTTGTTGACGGTGAATTTAATGAGATGCTTCGATGCTTCGATGCCCTTGATGTAAGAAGTTCTACACCAAAATTGTGACAGCCAAATAAACCACAAACGTTCGACTAGTTTAATAAACCATGTTATGGTCTAGAAAATGTTTCTCAACCCTAAACGTACAAACACCTAGCTAGGGTTTGTATACGTAAATTATCACGAGTTACAATTAGAGCAAAGACATCATTTTATCCTTGATTGCATTATAAGAGGTACTCCCGATTAAGGTATTGATTAATGAGTCTATAAGAATTGCAAACTTGCATTGAATTTTACAATTTATAAAAAAATCGAAAGAGATAATAGGGTGTACCAGATAATTAAGATAACTTATAAATTATTTTTCCGTCTTGCAAGAATAGAAAGATCTATTATAGCGTAAATTAAGCTTTCACGTAAATCGAATGTTTTAAAAATAAAGGAAGAGCTTCAAAGAAACGAATACGACAAAGGAACAAACAATTGAATGAAGTTAGAAGACATGCTTTAATTTTCAAGTGATAAAAAGGATACGATAAATGAACACACAACTTAATAAAAGTTACGTGTAGATCGTAATAATGTGTTAGAAATATTTTTGCATTATCAATCATTAGATAAACAACTAATAATTAAGGATAATTATATTTTAAATTCAAGTTGAAAAATTCCAAACATTTTCAATCAACAACTTATCTCCCTTCTCCATTGCTCTAATTTTCACTAGAAAAATACTTGAAGGGGCTAAGTCGTTACTAAAATATAATTCAGGGACCATGATGCAAATATATCCGAAATAGTGAAATAGACAACCAGGAAAAATAAGTTGACCACCTTATATATAAATAATTGCCTCATCATTACCAACATCCTCTCTGTAGGGTTTTCATTTCTATTTTTTCAGACAAACAAAACACAAATCAGCAGCAGCTTTTCTCTCACGCGCCGTCGTAGCTTTGTCTCCAACTTTCCGACCACCTTAAGAAAAAAGAAAAAAAAAACAGAAGCAGCCATGAAAACTGATCTTGAATTCCAAACCAGCAGAAATGGTGGCGCTGGAGCAGATCCAAATCCAATGGATGAAGAACACCAGCAACCCCAACAACAAGTGGTGGTGGCGGCGGCGGCGGCAGAACCACCAGCCGATCTCGATTCGATTCCAGACGGCATCCTCGAAGAGATCTTCACACGGGTACCGGCGAAAACAGTGTTCTGCTGCATGGCCGTCAACACAAGATGGCTGTCAATCTTGGACAACAGAACATTCTTCAAAAAACACCACTCTCGCTCATCGGCCCGCCCGCTCGTGGTTTTCACCGACCCGTTGGGCCGAAGATCGAACCGGGTCCTCCACCTCTACGAGGGCCGGGCTTCACCCGATTACCAGCCCGTGCCAGCCCGTAAACTCGGCACCCAGATCGACTTTCCCGATAAGGCGAGGGGCCGGTGCACGTTCCTTCACGGCGTGAATTCTTTCGTCACCTCGTGTAAGGGTTTGATCTGCTGGGCGACTCACCGTGGGGCGGGCGACGTCGTCCTTTCGAACCCGATCACGGGCGAGTACGTGTTGGCCAACGCCCACGCGCGTGGGATGAACAGCCTCAGAGAGCTGGCTTCGGTTTTCGTGGGCGTCGGGTATAGCCGGGAGACGAAGACTTTCGAGCTCTTGAAAATGATTCTCGCGTTGGAAGACGACCCCGTCGACTACTCCATGGTTTGGTATCCGGAGCTCCTCGCTCTGGGTGGCAACTCATGGAGGCCCGCCGGTGAGGCTCTACAATTTGATTTTTCTCGGATGATTTACAATTTGGTCAACGTTGACGACGGAACCATATACTGGAGGTACAAAGACGATTCCTCGATTTGCACCTTCGATTTCGACCGGGCACTCTTCCGCATCGTGGGGCTTCCTGAATTCGAGGGTCCGGTTCTCGAAACGGTTAGTTTGGGAGTGTTGGACGACGCTCTCTGCGCGTCGTTCGCTTCTCCGGACGATACCTATCTGGAGTTGTGGTCGGCTAAGACGGTTGATCACCACGGTGGGGCCCGCGGCGGTGTTGAGACGGCTTGGAAGATGCTTTACCGTATATGCATCGATACTTCGGCAGCTGTGCTTGAGAATAACGGTAGGGTTTGGTCGAGAGGTGCGTATCGACCGGTAATGCATGTGGAAAACAATAAGATACTGATGCATGATCGGAGGACCAATTTCCGTTTGTACGATGTCGTGACGGGGAGCGAGACTGTGTTCCCTCTTGTGGAGGACATAAACGATGCTGACGAGGATGATGACGATCATGATGATGGGCATCCGGTCGCCGTGCAAGTGGTTTCTCTTGTACCCAACATTATTTGCCTGAAGGAGACGTTGAACATACAGGAAGGCAACATTAGGGTTTTGCGCAACGAATCGAGGTAATTCATTTCGATTTAATGAATAATTTTCTATTAAAGTAGCATTGCCTGATTGCCTGATTGAGCTACTGAATCACATATATATATATATATATATATATATATATATATATATATATATATATATATATATATATATATATATATATATATATATATATGTGTGTGTGTGTGTGTGTGTGTGTGTGTGTGTGTGTGTGTGTGAAAATATTTCATGTTCTATATATGTGGATTTGATGTGCATTGTTTTCACATGTTGAAAGAATATCAAGTGAAGCTTAGTTCCTATATATATTCACTATTTTATGTAAATTTTCGAACATTTTAAGTTTTTTTTTCGTTAGATGGCGAACAATCTATGCAAATGTTCGAGTTTCCAAATATGATTTTTCCTATGTCTTCTGGTATTTGAATATAAATGAATGAATGTGTTAATTATATAATGAATAGTAATAGAAATTTAATCATGGTCATCCATATTAGGAAATTAGAAGATTAAATGAGTAGTTAAGACGTAAAAGAAAGTAAAACGCCTAACACTTTCGATGCTCGTAAAACGGAATTATATACGTCTCTTTTTAAATCGTTTACCACATTTCTATCACAAAATACTAACTAAAGAGAATTGAATGTATTATGTAGGAGGACAACAAGAAGACAAGGTGCCAGATTTAGAGGTATCTCAGCGTCTACAGGCGAAAGCTCCCGACAACGGAGTTATAAAAGAAGACGAGGGTGAACCGTACCATCGAGAGGTTCAGTTTTTTATTTATAATATTATAACTTATTAACATTGTTTTTTGAATTTTACTTATTAAAAACTTCGACGTATATGTTTGTTCGTGTATGTTTGTTCATGAGTGTAACACCTTCATTTTACGTTTTCATGGTTACACAAAAGGTGAAAGTTGTCGATGTGGGACTAAGTTTTAATATCTTAGTTCAACGTAGGAGTGTGGACGACGTGCATGTTGTGTGCATATTTGTATATAGAAAATAAATTAAATAAAATAGTTACGCCTGGATGAATGGTTGGAGAAAAATTCAGATGCAAGGGGATAATTCAGAAATGGTGACGATTTTCAAGAACACGCGGCTCTTCTTCTCTACAGAATCAAGACTTGATAGTCCGTATTCAAAAACCCTTACAAAAGGATTGGGAAGTGCAACTTCTACACGTATATAGAGAAGTGAATGTGTGATAGCTGACCATCTAGCAAACATGGCTTTTGATCAGAATGACAGAGTACTTTGGTACGACAACCCCTAGGCGTCGGGCTCCTTTTGTTGGGTGATAGTTCTAGAGTTTTTTACTCTAGGATGATTGCTTTGTAATTTATTTATTTTTCTTCTTCGTAAAAATTGTGTTTATACTAGAGGGAGAATTATATTTTTTGTCCATCATGTTTGGCCTGATTCTACTTTTGCTCCTCGTTGTTCCAAAGTGAACAGAGTTCACCTCCAAGGTTCAATTTTAAACACTCTCGATCCACTCTGTTACATGCTCATTTGCATGTAACGAAAAAAAAACTATATTTTGGGGCCAAAATTGAAATTTAAAATTTCTTTGGGGCTGAAAAATAGTTAGAAATTTTAAGAATACTACTTCTAATTATTTTTTTAATAATATTATGTATAAATGAAATTTGTTTGGTTAATTTTTTTATTAATTAAAAAATTAATTATATGCCGTATGATTAAAAATAAATATTAAGTTTACAAATATATATAAATACAACTATTAAACGATTATAATTATTGTAAAATTAATATTTATAAATTATTAATTGTCATATTCACTATTATTAAAATTTAAAATCTCCACTAATAACAAATGCATATATATATATATATATATATATTACGTCAACCGTGTAATTTAAAAGAAAGATTGAATTTTGAATTTTTTTGAATGGAATTTTGAAAAATCTCTCAATTATTATTTTCACTTATAAATACCCCCAATCCAATCTTCACCAATTCATTTCACAACATTCATATTATTTAGTTTATTTCTCAATGTCTTAATCGTTTCAATTTTTCTAAAATTGTTTAGTGTTTTAATTCAACTTTTTTTTTTCTATTTGTGTGTAATTTTAAATTTAAAGTTAAGCTCAAGTTTTTTCAAATTTCAATTTACTATTTTCATTTTTTCTTGTAATTCATTGAGAAAAAAAAATGAAAAATGATTATGACCCGGACCCGGACCCACCTCCCCACTAGTCAGCTCAGGGTCCCCCAAAAGTCGGACCCATACTCGATGCGTGGCCGTGTTTATCTCTGGGGGGTGGTTGTAATTTACCCTAATAGATATTATTTCTTGTAAGTATTTTTTTCTTGTCCAAAGTGTGATTATGCGTCTAGTTTCTGCTCTTTCATTTTTTTGCGCAAGTTGGGACAAAACAAGTTGACTTGTTCTAGGATCGAACCGGTAATCACTTGGTTGTGGAAAATAACGGGTTACACAACTAAGTTTATTGTACTTTCTACCATAGGATAAAGTTAAATACACTTTGTACCCCTAAAGAGCATAATGCAATCGCCTACGGGACATTTTGGGTAAATATGCACGGATCTCAGGCCAAGAAATCAATTATGATAAAACCACAATTATATTTGGCCCATCAACTTGTGAGGAAAAGAAATAAGCTATTCAGGGATAATTACATTTTCCGTCCCTATACTTTACCACTTATTCGATTTTCGTCCCTAAACAAGATGAAGTTACATTATACGTCCCTAAACATGCCATTTTTCTGCTGTTTTAGTCCCTCCGTCCATTTGACTGGTTAGTTTGGACGGAAAACAACACGTGAGTCGCACTTGATATACAAAAGTCACCCCCTTCTCTTTAGTAAACATCTTCATATTCAGAACAAAATCATAAATTTCTCAATTTCTCTTCAAAGCCCTGAACCCCCTTTCGAAATCTCTAATTTCCTCACGAATTTACCTCATAAATCTCCTCAGCAAATCTTGAAAGCAAAATTAAAAACTGTGCGCTTCAAATTTCTAAGGTTCTTCATAGGATTAGCTAACTGAGCACCTAAGGTAGCGGATTGAAAGTAGGCTTCTCTCTTTATCTATCCTGAGTTAACAATCTTGAATCACAAAGTATGGAGTTTTGTTTCTACATTGACGAATCCAGTCAGAAGGATGGGTCAAAAAATTGACTATAGCTACGGATCAACGTCTTTAGTTACAAGTGAAGCATGGTATTGTAAATGTGAAATTGAGTTGCCATTGATGACCTCATGGAATCCTAGCAACCTTGGGATAAGATATCGTTGTGTCAAAACTACATCAATTGGGCCGGGTTATGGATTTTCAGTACTTTATGGGGTAAATTTCAAGGTTGTAAAAATCGGTAATCGGGTCCGAGTCGGTCAGGCACCGACTCACGATTAATCGGTGCGGCGGTGATTAATCGGTGATAAATCGCAAATAAATCGGTTTTTAAAATTTAATATAAATATTTGTAGATATTATTTATAAATACTCAAAACATAAATAAAAAATATTTAAACATAGTTATATCTCGAATCATGTATATATTCTAATAACATAATAAAAGTTTAATAATAATAAGATCATAATACATAAATATCCTTATAAAATATAAATAAAAAGGCAATTTTTTTTGAATTTACATACATTCTTGGCATACATTATTAGTTCTTTAACAATAATAATTAACATAAACAAAATAAAGCATAAACTCATTTTTTTTATTAAAATCCCAACTTTTATTTTGATTTATTAAAAAAAAAAAAAATCGATTTTTGACCGATTTTTGCCACCGAAGTTTGACCCGCCTTAAAGGTTTGACCGCCTCGGACCGCCTCAAACCGCCTCACAGGCAAAAAAACCGATTTTTCAAACCTTTACACTAAAATCATAAAGGTTTTGGACCGCCTCCGCCTCGGCGACCGATTAATCGGCCGCCTCGGCCGATTTTTAGAACACTGGTAAATTTTAATTTTTAACTTTTTGCGTTTTAGTTTATTATTATTTTTTTGATATTATTTCATACCGTTGCATTTCTTTTGTTTTAGCAGAAAGTTACATGTTGTGGTGTATTCAAATGGTATGATCCTGAAATATGTGATAGAAAGAACATTATCCGTGGGTTTCTGAGATATTGCAACAAACTGGAAGCTGAATCTGTTAGTTACTAAGGAATGAAGACTTAATTTTTTTTTTTTGATAAGTGAATGAAGACTTAATTGAAATGGAGAAGAGTGAGGTCCAATGAAAGGAAAAAAAAAAAGGAAATTGAAGACTTGAATTGCATTGTACAACAAGAGAATGAAGCTGCATGCTTGGTTTTGTTTGGTTGTTTGATTTATTGTACATGATTGAAACAACAAGTTGGATGCATGATTTTGGATTTGGAAAAGGGGCATAGGGACTTCATGAAAAAAATAGGGAAAATTATTTTCACGTTCAATATACAGCCGTTTATTAATGAGGAGGGGGGTGACAACTGTATCACGTGCGATTCACGTGTTGTTTTCCGTCCAAACTAACCAGCCAAATGGACGGAGGGACTAAAACAACAAAAAAATGGCATGTTTAGGGACATATAATGTAAGTTCATCTTGTTTAGAGACGAATATCGAATAAGTGGTAAAGTATAGGGACAAAGGTGTAATTATCCCAAGCTATTCACAATATCCTAAATTTGGAGGTGGTGGATCGTCATGAAAAATACTTGGGCATGCCGGCGACTATGGGAACCACTAAAAAGCAAAATTTTAGCCATATTCGAGATAGAGTGTGGGCAAATATTTGGGATGAGAAATATTTGTCAAATGCTGGAAAAAGTGTGTTGATTAAGGCCATTCTACAAGCTATTCCGACCTATGTCATGAGGTGTTTCTTATTGCCTCAATGATCGCTTCAAGACACTGAGAAAGCGATGCGACGTTATTGGTGAGGGAATGATTCCACCTAAAAGATGACTTGGGTCTTATGGAAAAAAAATATGCTTTGCCGAAGAGTTGGGAGGTATGGGGTTTCGAGACATGCGATATTTTAATATTGCTCTCGTAGCTAAACAACGATGGCGCATTATGACACAACCGGGACTTCTTCTATCGCGAATTATGAAAGCAAGATATTTTTCAAATGGATATTTTTTTCTCGGCTGAGTATGGATAATGACTCTTTGCAACTTCGAGAAGTATTTAGGCCGTTCACGATCACATTTACGCAGGGCTCTGCAGAATAATCGGAAATGGCTCAACAACCTCAATATGGATGGATCCATGGTTGACGGACAATGAGAAACGACGGGTTTTCACTAAAAGACCCAGCCACACTTCATTTTCGAACAAAGTTTCTGACCTTATTGATCCACTCTCTCATTCGTGGAAGATACCTCTCATTGAAAAGTATTTTGAAATGTATTTTAGGCCAGTTGATAGGGATCGAATTCTAGTTGTAGCAATTGGCAACATTAACGTCAATGATAGTGGATTTGGCACTTTACTAATCACTGAAAATTTTCGGTGAAGTCATGCAATCACAGCGTACTCTCAACCCAAACTAGAACGAGGAACGACCAGTCAACGAAAGGCACTTCTAGCAGCGGGGTAGTGAATGCTCAATGGATAATAGTGTGGAATATTAATATTCCACCAAAGATTAAGATCTTTCGTTGGCGTTTATGCTCGAACATACTTCCCACGCAGTTGGGATTGGCTCGGCGGAAAATCACAAGTGACCCAACATGTTGGAGATGCGGGGTTAAGGCAGAATCGAGCCCATGAGATTTGGAGTTGCTTTTGTTAAGAAAATTGGTTAAAAATTGAGTTATGAACATTTTTTTATCAATGTTATTGTACGGTCTAAATTGATTATATAAATGAATTTTGGATTAGAACCAAATTTGTGGTGAATGAAAAATTACTAGTCCAAAATATAAGGAAAGTGGGATTTTGAGTTATCCCACATTGGAAAAGTAGAGAAGTAATGAGCTGTATATATATCAAAAACATTAGGTCATGGGCTTTTAACCCATTGGGCCCTTATTACTCGAAGCCCATCTCGATTGGTCTGACTGGTCTGAATTGGTGCGGCCGAACCAATGCAAACCATTCGGCTCAACTCGAAATGGTGCAACCACTCCCAATTGGCTCAACTTGAAATGGTGCAACCATTCAAACAAAAGGTACATTTTTGCTCCAAAAGGACACTACTTTTCGAACCTTATAAATAGACCATAACTTTCCCACAATTCCTCACTTCAATCAAAAAAAAAAAAAAACAAGCCTACTACATATTAAGCCTACCCTTCACAGATTCTCTCGAAAAGTTCTACACAAAGTACAGTTCGTCGTACTTGAGATTTGGAGTGCTCCTATTCCAAGTTTAGCCGTTGTATCTTGGGAGACGATTTCGATTTAATCCGTTAGCACCGTTGCGGGGAAATTTCGTCTTAAGGACAGAGTCAACTCGCCTCGGCTAATCTTTTCGTATTTTCACTAATTAATTTGTTCAACCAATTTACTAAATTCACTACCCGTTTTATGTATCGGGACCAACAATCTTAAGACGAAATTTTTGTGATTTAGTAAATTGTGTTTTCTGCCCACGTTGGTAAACGAGATGGAGAAGAAGATAGTTTGCCAAAAATCAAGAAGTTACAAAATACAATTGGAGAAAGTTCATTTTCGGACAGAACATGAAGCCCACATTCTTTCCTATTTTCGAAGATGTTAAAGTCCGAATATGGCAAATTAACATTTCACAAAAGTTGTAGATAATCAAGTTAGATTTCCAGAACATGTTAAATCGTCACAATCGGAGATCGTACGAGGAAGTTATGATGAAAACACGAAAGGGTGGCAGAACTGCCGATGCACCTTTTCATGAAAAATACAACCGTTCGTGACCAATGCAACTCGTCGCATATTAATGCATCACCAATGTCCAATGCACGAAATTTTGGTGAAAGAAGACTGAATCGAAGATCAATAATGAGGTTTTATATTATTTTTGATTCATGAATATTATTTAATTTTTTTTTTTCTGGTTCCATTGTAGGTGCAAATTTACAGCACACCTATTCCGACTTCGAGGCTTATTTTGATCATGATCCAGTCCGAATCTCAGAAAACGTAAAAGATAAAAGTTGTAGAAAAATTTGTTGGCTGTTTGGATCATATTGAATCAACAAAATCGGACTTGGGACGGAAGAGATATGAATAAATCATTCAGCACTGCCATAATATTGACACGATTTGGTGCTACCCACAAAATCTTGAATTGACGAACATATAATTTACCGGGTACGCTTTTTAATTATAAGATATCTATTTGTGAAATATATTGATAATGCTATATGATATGATGGTGGATTATTGCATGATAGTTTAATTTTCTATGTGAAAGCATGATAAACCATATACAATATATATGCTTAATGAATATTCATTATGTTTGTGTATGTACATTAATAATAGAAATATTTTTATCCTAAATAAAATAAAGTGATAGCGTATGTGCTAATTATTTGAATAAGTTTATCATAAACCGCATGATAAGTGCTATACTAATGACATTTCTCATGAAAATGCAATATTTATTTGCATAAATTGCTTATAGTTTGATATGGGATTAACTTTCTCCCAATTTTCATTTGATGTGGAACTGTCCGGTTGATTGATTTTCGAATATGTGAGTACGTGATCTTATTAACGTTTTTATTATTGTCATGATCGATTAGACTTGTCCCGTATATTAAGTATGAGTTACTTAGTAAGAGGATTATTACTATACATTTGCGTAAGCCATACTAATTCCTTAGGATTGTGTTATTGCATGGACATGCATTTGATTATGTGCTATAGAATTTTTATCAATTCATTATGTTGGACATGAATTTATTTATGCCATGAAATAGTATGTTCAAATTTGATGTTATATGTTGATATAATATGCTTGATATATTGTGTCTTTCTATGATCAACTAGTATGAAAGACGTGCTCACATGTCAAATATTATGTTTATTATAATATTAATGTACATATGTTTTATATATGAATCATACTACGGTTTAATTAAAAGCATGATTTGAAATAAAATAGAAAGAAAGAGAAGCTCAATTCATGATAACACATGAGTAGTTCTTTTCTCAAGAACATAAAAGAAGATCGAATCGTTGGTTTGATTTGATGATTTACAATGTGAATGGATGAGATCGGATTTTGATTTTTCAAAGATCCGAAATAGTTGTAAACAACAATGGATAAACGTTTTGTTGAAATAAAATTCGAGCAGTTTACTTAAGAGCTCGTTTTGTAGAATTAAATCGTTAGATTTAGCTGAATGTTGAACAACATGTTTAAGACATACAATCTTAAATTATGAATGATTAAGATTAGAATTTATATATTCTAACTTTAATGTTGAATAGTGGAGATCAACCACCATTTGAAGAGATTAATATTATCTTGTTTATTGACAAGATTTAAGTATCTTGACGAGTTTTCTCTTTTGAGGAAAAAGAAGAAATCTTATTATCTTAATTGTTGACAAGATTTAAGTATCTTGAGAAGATTTTTCTTGTTGTGTTTTCTTGAGAGAAAGAAAAACAATACTTTGTAATTAAATCATATTGGTGATCCAAAATATTTTTCTAACTAAAGAA
Source organism: Erythranthe guttata (assembly GCF_056151865.1). Lineage (NCBI taxonomy): Eukaryota > Viridiplantae > Streptophyta > Magnoliopsida > Lamiales > Phrymaceae > Erythranthe > Erythranthe guttata. The sequence goes on from NC_142539.1 coordinate 12,872,828, forward strand.
GAAATGTATTTTGTTACATTGTATCCTTATTAATAAAATAAAAATAAGGATTTCAAAGCATTTAAATGTTATATGAATGAAAGTTGGAAAGTGCCAACTTTGACAAATGAATTAAAAATGAGAACCAAAACTTCTGGAAAAAGTTTATGGATATTATATTGATAAATTCTAGAATACATACTCTAGAATTTGTGGGGGAAATTAGATATCCCGAGCTACCACGTTAATATTTATAAATGTGGGGGTCTTTAGGCCCTAACCACATAAATTAAATATTCTGACCTAACCACATTAATATTTAAAAATGTGGGGGTGTTTAGGCAAAGGTAAAAAAATACCTAAGTTAATATACAATGTCTAGTATAGTTAAGTGGATAAAATACTTAAGCATATTCATTGAATATGCAAATAATGATTGTGCATAAGATAGTCATTCTTGATGCAAATTACATTATATTTTTCTTGTAAAATAAGAAAATAAATAAGTTCTAAATAAGAGAACTAATAAATGTTTAAGTGGTAAATCATCAAAGTGATGAACAACCAAGTTAAAATATGTGTGATTGGTAAATCATCAAAGTGATGAACAACCAAGATACTACAAGATGACAAATAAAATCAGTATGTTTGATTTTGATTTGATTTTATAATTTATGAGTTATAAAATGAACAAAGGACAGTTATTGAAATATTGTCTACATTGGAAGAATGTACGTGGAAGTTAGTTTGTCTTCTTCCAAGTAGTAAATCATTAAGGTTTTGATGGACTATTCAAAGGAATGATTAAGGGTGGTCCAATAAAGCTAAATTAAATAGCTATGGAAAAATCTTGATTATTTATAACATTGTAATATCAAGCTAAATTAAATAGCTATGGAAATATTCTAAAGTAATATTTGATAAAATTGTGTTAGTAATTCTCGTAATAATGAGTGTGGCCAGTGTGTTTATATTAAAAGCACATGGAAGTATATGTCTATAGACGACATTCTAATCATGAGATAGTGATCATGATACTATTTTGAACGTTGAGAAAATATTGGAAAAGTAAAAATAAAATTTTTGATGTCAAAAGACAAGGGTCTAGACGATGTAATCTTACAAATTAAAATCACTAAGACAAAGATAGTCTTATTGAAAGTCTCATGTTGAGACACTACTAGAAAAATTGATCTAGTTATCTAAAGACCAAGGGTTTACCTTGCCAAAAATAATGATGAACAATGGTTCAATTACAAATATTTTTGGATAGTTTGGCAGCATAATGAATTGCAAACTAGTAAATATGTAATTCCAAAATAAATAATCATTCAATGATATTATAAGGGTTCTTAGGTAATCTAAGTATCGCCTTTTTAAATGGATTACATTAAAGAAAATATCCAACTTTATTAGGAAAGTACATTGGATGTACGAGTCCACTAAGATTATGTATCTTGGAAATCCTCAAACAAAATTGAATAGCTCGATTCATGGACGAATTCGAATGTATAACTTCAGATAAGGTTAGAAAGAAGTTGAATAAACTTCATAAAATTATTGGAGGATGTTCCGTGTTGGACTAAGTCGGTGTCTACAATTATGAATAAATTGTGATAACCAATCGGTTACGTTAAGGGCACAAACGACATGTATAATGGCAAGCATCGATACACTCGTACACATAAGACCATTAGGCAATTGATCTCAAAAGAAATAATATAACATTGATTATGAAAATCAATGGTTAATAGCGGATCCGCGACTAAAAGTCAACTAAAGAGATCAAACATATTGCCTATCTAGGGGAATGGGATTAAAACCCATAAATTAAGGACAATCTTGGTGGTAACCCAACCATGCTGACTGGAGATCCCAAGAACTGGTTCAAAAGGGACAACTAAGCTAAGAAAGTTCAGTTGAGCACTAAGGAACTCATTCCTAACTCATTCCCGCGAAAGATAATAGTGCTACCTGCAGAAAGGGTAAAGGATAAGCTAACGCTTTTAATGATTCCAAAACCTTGTAACAAAAGGTGAGGTATTGGCAGGATACCTTTAATAGGAGATCACCTATGTAAGTGTATGAAGTGAGGGCCGCTTCAAAAACTTGACAAACACTTATGAATCCAAGATGTGTGTACATGGCCAAAACGGACATAATCATGAGAACTAAGGAAATGTGAGAATAGTATTGTGTGGGTTGCATTGTCTTGGTTTACACGAACGGCTGACAGTTCAAGACATCGCGTTCACTACTCAGCCTAGTAAATCCGATGTAACTCCACTACGGATATGCTACCTATCCCGATGCAATACTATTCGTGGGAACTCTAGAGAGAATCGACGCCCTCGTTTTCATTCATGTGGGGGATTGTTGGGAAAATTGGTTAAAAATTGAGTCATGAACAATTTTTTATCAATGTTATTGTACGGTCTAAATTGAGTATATAAATGAATTTTGGATTAGAATCAATTTTGTGGTGAATGAAAAATTACTAGTCCAAAATATAAGGAAAGTGGGATTTTGAGTTATCCCACATTGGAAAAGTAGAGAAGTACTGAGCTGTATATATATCAAAAACATTAGGTCATGGGCTTTTAACCCATTGGGCCCTTATTACTCGAAGCCCATCTCGATTGGTCTGACTGGTCAGAATTGGTGCGGCCGAACCAATGCAAACCATTCGGCTCAACTCGAAATGGTGCAACCACTCCCAATTGGCTCAACTTGAAATGGTGCAACCATTCAAACAAAAGGTACTTTTTTGCTCCAAAAGGACACTACTTTTCGAACCTTATAAATAGACCATAACTTTTACACAATTCCTCACTTCAATCAAAAAAAAAAAAAAAAAAAACAAGCCTACTACATATTAAGCCTACCCTTCACAGATTCTCTCGAAAAGTTCTACACAAAGTACAGTTCGTCGTACTTGAGATTTGGAGTGCTTCTATTCCAAGTTTAGCCGTTGTATCTTGGGAGACGATTTCCATTTAATCCGTTAGCACCGTTGCGGGGAAATTTCGTCTTAAGGACAGAGTCAACTCGCCTCGGCTAATCTTTTTGTATTTTCACTAATTAATTTGTTCAACCAATTTACTAAATTCACTACCCGTTTTATGTATCGGTGTAGACGCATAAAATTAATTAATTGGTTAATTAAATTAACCAATTAAATTGTGTCTAAATTAAATTATACCTTGTCTTGCAAGACAAGTCATGGGAATAATTATTAATTAATTATTGGCCAATATGATTATTTCTTCTCTTCCAAGTTATAAGAGATAAATATCAATTTAAAGAGAGCCAATCAAATCGCGCCACGTCATCAAGTAGACTTCAAGTAGGACTCTTATTCTACCACTATAAATAGGGACCCTCCCTACACAATTCACAAACACAACTCAAGAAGAAGAAAAACCGTAGGAGAAAATTCTCTCTACAATATTCAAGTCGTTCTTCATCAAATTCAAGTCGTTCTTCATCAAATTCAAGGCGTTCTTCATCAAATCGAGGGCGTTCTTCAACAAATCAAGAACGAAGGGAGATTGAAGGGCCAAATCCATCAAGAACTCCAAGATCTTCAAGTCAAAACCCGTCAAAGTTCAGCGTTCGATCCGAGATTCAAGTCGCAAGACCCTCAGAAGACGTTATTCAAATCCAAATCAAATCCGGAGAAGATCAAGTCAAAGACCCGACGCCGAAATTCAAAGTCAAACACATATTGTTCTTGACAGAAGAATCAGAGGATTAAATTAGAGTTTGTAACCCGCAATATTTTATTTTAATTCAATAAATTATCTTTGTGCAAGTTTTTCTTGTTTGTCTAAATCGCAGATAAGAATTTGTTGCTACAAATTTTGGCACGCCCGGTGGGACATCTCTACCTCTCATCTCTTCTCTCTCTCGAAGATCTTCGAAGTGTTGCAGCTGCAAGCATCCTCCGAGACTAACTCGACGCCTAAAACCATTCAGAAAGGATTACCACCTCTTGTCAACACAAGCGCAGACATGGAAGGTTCAAAACGAAAGATTTCACAGCCCACGCCTCGTTCAACATCAAGCTACTCAGAGGTGGCATCCGTCATGACAACAAACGCTACAACCATGGAGGAGCAAATTGCAAGTTTGACAAAGGCAATTGAGGGACTCACAAAGCATGTTCAACAACGAGATTCTCAAATTGCCGAGTTGATCAACAAGATGGACAAAGCCGATGCTAGTCAAGCTGTGGAGAATCAGATAGAAGTTCAAGACGAAGTCGAGACATCCACAAAGCAACAACCAGTTGAAAACGAGAAGGCTCCAGCTCAAGAACTTCAAGTTTCTCCAGAAGGGATGATTCATGTAGATCAAGTGATAACGCTGATCAGTGGAACCATCAAAGACAAGTTGGAAGTGTCGAGAATCATGCTAGTGATTCCCCAGGCTAAAGTCATGGCGTAATTTACTCTCCATATTCTCAGCCTCAACTCAAGACTTTTCCAATTGTATTTGATTTGATCCTCAATTACAGCTTCTAGTTTTAATTAATTGATTCTTTCCATACTTGTAACTAGCATATGTCAAATTGTAATTCTGTATAAATATATGAAATCAACTGACCACAAAGTGTAGTGGTTTCTCAAACTCTCTCATGGTATCAAGAGACTAGGTTGAATAATATTATAACTTCGTTTTACCTTTTTTTCCAATGGCTGCCCAACCATCTACCACTCTTCTCCCCTTCAATACCCTGGTGCACATGATTACAATCAAACTATCATCTTCCAACTATCTCCTATGGAAAAGTCAATTACTTCCCCTCTTAGAGAGTCAAGAATTAATCGGTTATGTTGATGGCACCAAGTCAGCCCCACCTCGTTTCACCGCTGAAAATCCGACGACTCTCACCACGACATATGTCACATGGAAACAAACTGATCAACGCCTCCTCAGTCTTTTGTTGTCCTCTCTTACTGAGGAAGCCATGGCTGCAGTTGTAGGCCTCTCATCTTCGCGTGAAGTGTGGCTTGCCTTAGAAACCACCTTTAGTCATCGCTCGAAAGCTCGTGAACTCCGTCTTAAAGATGATTTACAACTAATGAAACGTGGCACCAGATCTGTTTCGGAGTATGCTCGTGCCTTCAAGTCCCTTTGTGATCAACTCCATGCAATCGGCCGACCTGTTGATGGCACTGATAAAGTGCACTGGTTCCTCCGAGGACTTGGCTCGGAGTTCTCGACCTTCTCCACGGCTCAAATGGCTCTCACCCCTATGCCCGATTTTGTTGATCTTGTACCAAAAGCAGAAAATTTTGAGATCTTTCAAAAATCATTGGAGCCCGCTACACCATCCCCTGCTGCATTTATAGCCACCAATCGTCACCTTGCAAAGCCGATTCACCGAAGCTCTTTTTCACGCAACCAACCAACTAGAAATGGCGGCAATGGACGAGGACATGGACGCTCTTTTGGCAAACGACCACCACGCTGCCAAATCTGCCGCGTGGAGGGTCACTATGCAGACCGATGCCGACAACGGTATGAACGCCAAGGTCATAACCCTGAAGCTCAACTTGCTGAAGCCTTCAATGCATCATGCTCTATTTCTGGTAATGAAGCTTCAGATTGGTTTCTCGACTCAGGAGCCTCGGCCCACATGACTCCAACTCAATCCCTCTTGGACCAGTCCTCTTCTTATACGGGTAAGGATTGTGTAATTGTCGGAAATGGTGCGTCCCTACCCATTACTCATACCGGTAAACTTTCCCATTCCCCTGACGTTCAACTTTTAGACGTTTTGGTTGTTCCTCACATCACTAAAAATCTTCTCTCAATTAGTAAATTAACAAATGACTTTCCGTTATCTGTTACACTTACTAATAATCTCTTTACTATTCAGAATCGCCAAACGGGAAGAGTGGTGGCAACCGGTAAACGAGATGGAGGCCTATATGTGCTAGAACGTGGAAATTCAGCTTTTGTTTCTGTCCTAAAAAATAAATCTCTTCTTGCTTCATATGACCTATGGCATGCTCGTCTAGGACATGTGAATCATTCTGTTATTTCTTTTCTAAATAAAAAAGGACAGCTTTCTCTTACCTCATTGTTACCATCTCCTGGGTTATGTAATACATGTCAACTTGCAAAAAGTCATCGTTTGCCCTATAATCGTACTGAACATCGATCCTCAAAGATGTTAGATCTTATTCATTGCGATTTATGGGGCCCGTCTCCCGTTAAATCAAACTTGGGCTTCACATATTATGCTTTATTTATTGACGATTATTCTCGTTTCACTTGGCTTTATCCATTGAAATTGAAATCTGACTTCTTTAATATATTTATTCAATTTCAAAAATTCGTTGAAAATCAGCATTCGGCTCGTATAAAGATTTTTCAAAGTGATGGTGGTGCAGAGTTCACTAACAACCGCTTTAAAGCACACCTTAGTAGCTTTGGCATTCATCATCAACTCTCTTGTCCATACACACCAGCACAAAATGGTCGGGCTGAAAGAAAACATCGCCATGTTACCGAAACGGGACTTGCCCTTCTTTTTCATTCTCATATTCCCTCTCATTTTTGGGTTGATGCGTTTAGCACTGCGGCTTATGTCATCAATCGGTTGCCAACACCACTTCTCGGAGGTAAGTCGCCTTTTGAAATTCTATATGGTTCATCTCCAAATTATGAAAATTTTCATCCATTTGGTTGTCGTGTTTATCCTTGTTTACGTGATTACATGACTAATAAGTTCTCTCCTCGTAGTATTCCTTGTATTTTTATGGGTTATCATTCGTCTTATAAAGGTTTTCGTTGCCTTGACCCCACCACCTCCAAAATATATATTACCCGCCATGCCCAATTTGACGAAAACCACTTTCCCTTTAAAAATACATCCCAACCCCAACCCATACCCTCTCTCCAAATCTCAAGTTTTCTAGAACCTCCCACAAACAACCCCTTACCTATCCCTGCAACACAATCTCGACATATTTCACAATCCGGATCCACCCCGTGTATTATTTGTACTGATCCAATGATTGAGTCTTTGCAGGCACCTCATTCTCATCCAGGTCATGAGTCTTTGGAGACACCTAATTCTCATACAGGTCAATCTGATACTAACTCGAACATGGGATCGGCTTCTCAAGAGCCTGTGGTTGATCGTGCCACTCATACTATTGCCCCAACGGCTTCTCATCCTATGATCACTCGTGCCAAAACAGGCATTTTCAAAAAACGCCACCCTGCTTATCTCGGATTTGTGGGCTCTTCCGGACTTCTTTGTGCACTACTTACATCCACTGAGCCTAAGGGTTTCAAATCTGCTGCTAAAAGTCCTGCTTGGCTTGCTGCAATGGATGAAGAAATTCAAGCTCTGCAAAGCAATCATACTTGGACGTTGGTTCCTCGACCAGCCAACACTAATATTGTGGGTTCAAAATGGGTTTTCCGGACCAAGTATTTGCCCGACGGATCAATCGAGCGTCTCAAAGCCCGTCTCGTTGCGAAGGGTTACACACAGGTTCATGGTTTTGATTATACAGATACTTTCAGCCCCGTCATTAAGGCAACAACTGTTCGTGTTGTCCTCTCTCTAGCTGTAACCAACAAATGGCCCCTTCGTCAACTTGATGTTAAAAATGCCTTTTTGAATGGCTTTCTCACCGAACATGTTTACATGGAGCAGCCCCCTGGCTATATTGACCCTCGATTTCCTGATCATGTATGTGAATTGAAGAAAGCTCTTTATGGTCTAAAGCAAGCTCCACGGGCATGGTTCGACCGCCTTAGCACTTTTCTTGTTCGTCTTGGTTTTACCTGTAGCCGAGCTGACACATCACTGTTCGTTTATCATAAACACTCTAATATCATATATTTGCTTCTTTATGTTGATGATATTATTATTACAGGAAACAACTCAACTATTCTTGGTCGTTTTACTTCTAAACTCAATTCTGAATTTGCCACTAAGGATTTGGGTTCCCTTAGCTATTTTCTTGGTCTTGAAGCAACAAGGACTTCTGATGGACTCTTTCTCAGCCAGTTAAAATATGCGCGAGATATTCTGACACGAGCTCAACTACTTGATAGCAAACCTGTGCATACTCCTATGGTTGTCGCCCAACATTTGTCTGTTGATGGTCCATTGTTCTCAGATCCGACACTTTATAGATCTCTTGTTGGCGCTCTACAGTATCTAACAATCACACGGCCGGATATTGCTCATGCTGTTAACTCTGTCAGTCAATTTCTCCATTCCCCCACTGAAGACCATTTTCTTGCTGTTAAACGGATTCTTCGCTATGTCAAAGGGACGCTACATTTTGGGCTTAGTTTCCATCCATCTACTACTCCTGGTGCCTTAGTTGCTTATTCAGATGCTGATTGAGCAGGGTGCCCTGATACTCGACGTTCTACCTCTGGTTATTCAATTTATCTAGGTGGAAACTTGGTTTCTTGGAGTGCTAAGAAGCAACCGACCGTTTCTCGCTCAAGTTGTGAATCTGAATATCGTGCTTTGGCGCTTACTGCCGCTGAAGTTCTTTGGCTAATGCATCTTCTCAGTGACCTGAAAGTTTCAATTCTGCAGCAGCCCTTACTCTTATGTGACAACAAAAGCGCTATCTTCTTGAGCTCTAATCCAGTTTCGCATAAACGCGCTAAGCATGTTGAGCTCGACTACCATTTTCTTCGTGAACTTGTCCTTGCTGGCAAACTTAGCACTCGCTACGTTCCTTCTCATTTGCAAGTTGCCGACATCTTCACCAAAAGTGTGTCTAAACCACTCTTTCAACTCTTTCGATCCAAGCTTCACGTACGTTCAAATCCGACGCTCAGCTTGCGGGGGGGTGTCGAGAATCATGCTAGTGATTCCCCAGGCTAAAGTCATGGCGTAATTTACTCTCCATATTCTCAGCCTCAACTCAAGACTTTTCCAATTGTATTTGATTTGATCCTCAATTACAGCTTCTAGTTTTAATTAATTGATTCTTTCCATACTTGTAACTAGCATATGTCAAATTGTAATTCTGTATAAATATATGAAATCAACTGACCACAAAGTGTAGTGGTTTCTCAAACTCTCTCAGGAAGGAAGCTCGAAGTCTCCATCAACCTATGTCAAGCCATACACGCAAAGGATTGATGATCTAAGGATGCCAATGGGCTATATACCTCCAAAGTTTCAACAATTTGACGGCAAAGGCAACCCCAAGCAACATGTGGCACACTTCGTCGAGACTTGCAATGATGCCGGGACGTACGGAGATCACCTCGTCAAGCAATTCGTCCGATCGCTCAAAGACAATGCGTTTGATTGGTACATTGATTTGGGGGCAAACTCCATCGATAGTTGGAAGCACTTAGAGGAAGAATTTCTCAACCGCTTTTACAGCACTCGAAGAACAGTCAGCATGATTGAGCTCACCAATTCCCGCCAGTGGATGAAAGAACCTGTCATCGACTACATCAACCGTTGGAGAAATTTGAGTCTTAATTGCAAGGATCGACTGTCTGAGACATCAGCTATTGAACTGTGCATCCAAGGAATGCAATGGGGACTCCGATATATCCTTCAAGTAATTCAACCTAAAAGTTTTGGAGAGTTGGCCACTCGAGCACATGATATGGAGTTGAGCATACTTGCAAATCAAATTGAAGAACCACCATTCCAAAAGCCGTACCAGCTCAATGAAGAACATATTGAAGAAGAACAAGAAGATCATGAGGATGGGGACAAGTATTTTGAGGAACCAACACCCTATGCAATATGACAAGTCAAATCAAGTGAAACACTCCTTGACACGAGTTTAAAAGGTCTACATGTCCAAATCAAATGAAGCACTCCTTGACACGAGTTTAAAAGGTCTACATGTCCAAATCAAATGAAACACTCATTGACACGAGTTTAAAAGGTCTACATGTCCAAACCAAATGAAGTACTCCTTGACACGAGTTTAAAAGGTCTACATGTCCAAATCAAATGAAGCACTCCTTGACACGAGTTTAAAAGGTCTATATGTCCAAATCAAATGAAGCACTCCTTGACACGAGTTTAAAATGTCTACAAGTTCAAATCAAATCAAACACTCCTTGACACGAGTTTAAAAGGTCTACATGCCCAAATCAAACGAAGTACTCCTTGACACGAGTCTAAAAGGTCTACAAATTCAAGTCAAATACTCATTGATACGAGTTTAAAAGGTCTGCATGTCCAAGTCAAATCAAGGCTCCTTGATACGAGCATAAACTATCTATATATCCAAATCAAGTCAAGGCTCCTTGATACGAGCATAAACTATCTATTAATCCAAATCAAGTCAAGGCTCCTCGATACGAGCATAAACTATCTATATATCCAAATCAAGTCAAGGCTCCTCGATACGAGCATAAACTATCTATATATCGAAATCAAGTCAAGGCTCCTTGATACGAGCGTAAACTATCTACAAATTCAAGTCAAATGCTCCTTCAGCACGAGCTTAAACTGCATATATTTCTCCTTGTCCACATGAGTATAAACTGCGCATGACATCCCTCAAAATGATATATTTTGAACTACGTTATGACTTGATCCCTTTATAGGGTACATAGGCAACTTAGAATCTCTCTAAGTTCAGTCATGATTTCAAAATGATTTCAAAAGATATATGTGCTTTGCTAGATCAAGCTGCAATTGAAGTTGTGTAATTATCGAGACTCATCCACTCCAAAGATGCATTGTCCGTGAACAAGTCTCGAGGGGGCATTTGTAGACGCATAAAATTAATTAATTGGTTAATTAAATTAACCAATTAAATTGTGTCTAAATTAAATTATACCTTGTCTTGCAAGACAAGTCATGGGAATAATTATTAATTAATTATTGGCCAATATGATTATTTCTTCTCTTCCAAGTTATAAGAGATAAATATCAATTTAAAGAGAGCCAATCAAATCGCGCCACGTCATCAAGTAGACTTCAAGTAGGACTCTTATTCTACCACTATAAATAGGGACCCTCCCTACACAATTCACAAACACAACTCAAGAAGAAGAAAAACCGTAGGAGAAAATTCTCTCTACAATATTCAAGTCGTTCTTCATCAAATTCAAGTCGTTCTTCATCAAATTCAAGGCGTTCTTCATCAAATCGAGGGCGTTCTTCAACAAATCAAGAACGAAGGGAGATTGAAGGGCCAAATCCATCAAGAACTCCAAGATCTTCAAGTCAAAACCCGTCAAAGTTCAGCGTTCGATCCGAGATTCAAGTCGCAAGACCCTCAGAAGACGTTATTCAAATCCAAATCAAATCCGGAGAAGATCAAGTCAAAGACCCGACGCCGAAATTCAAAGTCAAACACATATTGTTCTTGAGAGAAGAATCAGAGGATTAAATTAGAGTTTGTAACCCGCAATATTTTATTTTAATTCAATAAATTATCTTTGTGCAAGTTTTTCTTGTTTGTCTAAATCGCAGATAAGAATTTGTTGCTACAATCGGGACCAACAGCTTTCCTCTCAATCAAGTTCCGGATAAATGACCTCTATCCATATGGCAATGGATATGTACATTCCACCAACACATGGATGAAGATTCTTACAATTGAGCAATCATTATTATGTGGAAAGTTTGGGAGATTAGGAATAATAAAATTCGAGGTGAGGAGATTATGAGAATGGGTGATGTTTTATCATGGTGCAAGAGTTATTTAGAGTGCTTCATGCGGAGTCAAATTTTGTCTTAAATTATGAACCAAATAATTATTATAGTTTTAAATTAGAGAATTATTAATCGACAAAATTGTCCCTACGTTTAAATTTAAGGTTTAGTTCAAAATATCTTTCTTTTATATATAAGATTACTTATTTTACTGTGATATACCTCTTAAAGAATCTCGGAAAATACAAAACATAAAAATTATACATCTGTTTGTAAGATTTTTAGTGCATTTCGAATCAGTGCAACCGGAATTCGTACAAGAGAATTATGCTCAAAACACTTAATTTACTGTGTTGTTGCTTAATTTAATGATATATTTAATCTTGATGTAATTTGAACCTTATAAAATGTAAAATATGATAAGGTTCTAGCTTACTTATAAGATGTTTTCACTTTGGAATTTTAAACACTATGTATTTTAGTTTCAAGTACATCTTTTTGAATATGGGGGCGTTTCCGGTTCTCTTTGCCCAGAGAGAGGTCTTCGGCAGGGTGACCCGTTGTCACCTTATTTATTCTTATTTTGTGCCGAAGCGTTGAGTGCTTTGTTTCGGAGAGAGGAAAATATGGGCCGTTTAGATGGCCTCACTATCTGCAGAGGTAAAGCAGACAATATCTCATCTTCTGTTTGCAGACGATACAATGACTCTTTGTAAAGCAATGAGGAGTCCTCGGAAAGCATTAAAAATATACTCAATATCTATGGGAGAGCATCGGGCCAGAAAGTCGATTTCCAAAAGTCTAGTATCGTTTTTTTTAAACGGACAAAACATGAAAAGATTGATAGGATTAAATATCTCTTGCCCATGGCAATAGTGGAGAAGCATGACAAATACCTTAGACTTCCAGCAATTGTAGGAAAACCCAAAAGAGAGGTGTTTGGCCACATTAAGGAAAAAGTATGCAGTAGACTTATGGGGTGGAAAGAGAAATGGCTCTCTCGGGGCGGTAAGGAAATTCTTCTTAAATCAGTTGTTCAAGGTATTCCAACCTTTGCGATGAGCTGCTTTCGTTTACCAGAATACTTCACGAGAGATATTGAAATCCTTATGGCTAAGTTTTGGTGGGAAGGGTCTAACGGCAAAGGAGTTCACTGGATAAAGTGGCAAGAAATGTGCAAAAGTAAGCGAGCAGGTGGTCTCGGATTCAGAGATTTAGAGGCATTTAATACAGCTCTACTTGCAAAACAATTATGGCGATTGTTGGTGATCTCGGAGAGCTTGCTTAGCGGAATATTGAAAGCACGATATTATCCAAATGTACGTTTGTTCGAAGCCACTTTAGGATCAAACCCATCATCCAAAAAGCCTTCTTGAAGCAGGTATTTGTGTGCAGATCGGGAATATAATGGACGTTCAACCAATATTTGGGGGGATCGATGGCTGCCACGAGGAACTACATTCCAGATTTTTTCCCCCAGAGGAGACCAACTAATGGATATGAAAGTTAGTGAGCTGATATTGGAAAACGGGATGTGGAACAACGACATTATCCGTGGATTATTTTTTGAGGAAGATTGTGAGTCTATCCTTTCCATTCCATTAGGGAGCGGGAGAAATGAGGATCGGTATATATGGCATTATAATCGGAATGGGAGATTTTCAGTTCGGAGTGCGTATCACCTGGCTCTACATAAGGCTGTTGATGGAGAAAATAGTCATGGTAGTGGCTCGAGTGTGAATATTGCGGCGGACTGGAAGTGGTTGTGGTCCTTAAATATGCCTAGTAAGGTTAAAATCTTTCTTTGGAGAGCATGCAAAGATCTTTTACCAACCGGAGACAATCTGCGGAAAAGAATTGTAATAGATGAATCAAGATGTATTTTTTTGCAATTGCATAGGCGAACAAGTCATGCATTGCCTATTCTTTTGTTCATTCTCACGTCAAATTTGGGCTTTAAGTGATGTACATATATAATACATCAACTAACATTATGCTGGAATGGATATTGGAAATTAAGGAGAAAGCGGTCAAGGAGCTAGGTTCTTGAAAAATGAGTAGTTATGTGTTGGGCGATCTGGCATACAAGAAATAAAAGATTTTTCGAAGGCATTTACATGGCAGCTAAGGAAACAATGAGTTTTGCTATTAAATATTGGCATGATTTGTTGAATGCTACAGCAGAAGTGCTGAACTCAAACATTCGAACGAACAGAAGTGCAGCAAGATGGGTTCGACAGGAAATGAATGTTGTGAAAATAAATTTTGATGCGGCCATAAACAAGGTAGATGAGATATGTGGTATAGGAGTTATCGCAAGGATGAACTTAGGTGAGTGTGTGGGATGGACCTCTCGCTGTATTAAACATTCTCTGGATCCCACAGCGGCAGAAGCTCAAGCGGTATTCATGGTTGTCGAAATGGCTCGAACAAATAATTGGAGAAGGATTGTACTTGAAGGTGACTCTGCTGTTGAATAAAATTGCAAGCTGTTTCTTCTCAAAAAAAAGAAAAGAAGAAGGATCATTGAGTTTTTAAGATGCAGGCATAAACATAATCAAAATAAATTTTACTATCAATTATCAATTGTAAATTAATCATTAAATTGTATAAATAATTAGGGAAACAATTTTAAAATTTGATATTGAAACATGTTTCTAACTTTTTAGAAATTACAAAATGGCCCATAAGGTATTCGACCGGTGTTCTTGACTATCTGACACAAAATGTGTCGAAAACACGGATACGTTAACAAGTTGAAGGTTTTCGTGCTCCATAAGTTAGAAATGATGATCGAGATTAGGAATTTAATTTTGAAAACATTATTTAAATAAAACAGAATGTTCTTAATACATAAAAAATTATAAAATATAATATATAAAAACCAACAAAAATGGCAATTAGCAGTTAATTCGAATTTGTCAGAAAATTAAAGACGAGGCCACCAATTATCGTCTGGCTTTTTCTTGAGAAAAATTTGCATTTTAAAAATTAATTGAAAGCTAAAAAAGCTATATTCTTATATTTTTATTTTGTATTATTAATGAATTTTTCAATTTTAATATTTATTTTTTATTACTGTTTTGTAGTATTTGTTTCAGATAAAAAGTTGTCTTAATTTTTTCATTGCCGTTCTATCCAGAGTCCATTTAACTATATATAGCTGACAGGTCAAAATGACGTATACTTTTGGATGACGGCGAATTTAATTGGCTATCTCAAAGAATTCATACTAATTACAATCAAGGACACAAGATTAACCCTACTTCATATTTACCCCTATATTTATGTTTTTGTCTCTGAAATCATCAATTGATCATGCTACACCCCCTCATACATAAGTATTCCACTGCATTTGGAAAATGCTTATGACACAATTGCACAAATGCTATTGGTTTATTAAGTGCTCCGATCCTTATACGGAGTTTATGGAATTTATAAATACAAAGCGTGGCAAACGCGTTAGGTACGTAATGCATCGTAAAAGCAATTAACCCTTTTCTTTTCTTCTTTTCTGAAAAATGCATTGCGTATAGAAACTTTTGAGATGGATACACTATAATAATTATGTTCGTACTTCGTCATGTATACCGATATGAACATAATCGGGCTCACAAAGATTCTCATGATCCTACAAACATCTAGCTAGGGTTTGTGCGTAAATTGCCACGAGTTATAAGAGGTAATTTCGATTAAGGTAATGATTAATGAGTCTATATGAATTCCGTACTTGCATTCAATTTTACAATTAAGAAATTCGAAAGAGATAATAGGGTGTACCAGATAATAAAGATAAACTTATAAATTGTTTTTTTCCGTATTGCATGAATAGAAAGATCTATTGTAGGGTAAATTAAGCTTTCACGTAAACCGAATGGTTAAAAAGAAAGGAAGCGCCTCAAATAAACGAATACAATAAAGGAACAAACAATTGAATGAAGTCAGTATAGATCGGCGTAATGCTAAGTTAGAAGACATGCTTTAATTTTGACATAATATTGTTTTTAATATAAAGAAAACGCTCACAGAAATAACGGACACGATAAACAACTTAATAAAGTTACGTGTGATCGTAATAAACCGACACGATAAGTAAACAACTAATAATTAAGGATTATTATATCTTAAATTCAAGTTGAAAATTTTCCAAATATTTTCAAAAAGCAACTTATCTCCCTTGTCTCTTGCTCTATTTTTCACTAGAAAATACTTGAAGGGGCTAAATCGTTACGAAAATATAATTCAGGGACCATGGTGCAAATATCCCAAAATGGACAACCAGGAAAAATAATTGACCACCTTATATATAAATAATTGCCTCATCATTACCAACATCCTCTCTGTAGGGTTTTCATTTCTATTTTTTCAGACAAACAAAAACACAAATCAGCAGCAGCTTTTCTCTCACGCGCCGTCGTAGCTTTGTCTCCAAATTTCCGACCACCTTAAGAAAAAAGAAAAAAAAACAGAAGCAGCCATGAAAACTGATCTTGAATTCCAAACCAGCAGAAACGGCGGCGCCGACCAAGATCCAAATCCAATGGAGGAAGAAGACCAGCAAACCCAACAACAAGTGGTGGCGGCGGCGGCAGAACCACCAGCCGATCTCGATTCGATTCCAGACGGCATCCTCGAAGAGATCTTCACACGGGTACCGGCGAAAACAGTGTTCTGCTGCATGGCCGTCAACACAAGATGGCTGTCAATCTTGGACAACAGAACATTCTTCAAGAGACACCACTCTCTCTCATCGGCCGGACCGCTGGTGGTTTTCAGCGACCCGTCAGGCCGAAGATCGAACCGGGTTCTCCACCTCTACGAGGGCCGGGCTCTACCCGATTACCGACCCATGCCGGCCCGTAGCCTCGGCACCCGAATCGACTTTCCAGATACGGCGAGAGGCCGGTGCACGTTCCTTCACGGCGTGAATTCTTTCGTCACCTCGTGTAAGGGTTTGGTCTGCTGGGCGACTCACCGTGGGGCGGGCGACGTCGTCCTTTCGAACCCGATCACGGGCGAGTACGTGTTGGCCAACGCCCACGCGCGTGGGATGAACAGCCTCAGAGAGCTGGCTTCGGTTTTCGTGGGCGTCGGGTATAGCCGCGAGACGAAGAATTTCGAGCTCTTGAAAATGATTCTCGCGTTGGAAGACGACCCCGTCGACTACTCCATGGTTTGGTATCCGGAGCTCCTCGCTCTGGGTGGCAACTCATGGAGGCCCGCCGGTGAGGCTCTACAATTCGATTTTTCTCGGATGATTTACAATTTGGTCAACGTTGACGACGGAACCATATACTGGAGGTACAAAGACGATTCCTCGATTTGCACCTTCGATTTCGACCGGGCACTCTTCCGCATCGTGGGGCTTCCCGAATTCGAGGGTCCGGTTCTCGAAACGGTTAGTTTGGGAGTGTTGGACGACGCTCTCTGCGCGTCGTTCGCTTCTCCGGACGATACCTATCTGGAGTTGTGGTCGGCTAAGACGGTTGATCACCACGGTGGGGCCCGCGGTGGTGTTGAGACGGCTTGGAAGATGCTTTACCGTATACGCATCGATACTTCGGCGGCTGTGCTTGAGAATAACGGTAGGGTTTGGTCGAGAGGTGCGTGTCGACCGGTTATGTACGTGGAGAACAATAAGATATTGTTGCATGATCGGAGGACCGATTTCCGCTTGTACGATGTCGTGACGGGGAGCGAGGCTGTGTTCCCTGTTGTGGACGACATAAACGATGATGATGACGAGGACGATGATGGGCATCGGTTCGCCGTGCAAGTGGTTTCTCTTGTACCCAGCATTATTTGCTTGAAAGAGACGTTGAACATACAAGACGGGAAAATTAGGGTTTTACGCACCGAATCGAGGTAATTCATTTCGATCTAATGAATAACTTTCTATCTTGTAGCCTGATTGAGCTATTGAATCATATATATATATATATATATATATATATATATATATATATATATATATATGCAAATATTTCATGTTCTATATATGTGGATTTTATGTGCATTGTTTGAACATGTTGAAAAAATTTCAAGTGAAGCTTAGTTCCTATATATGTTCACTATTTTATGCAAATTTTCGAACTGTTTCCATTTTTTTTCGTTAGATGGCGAACAATCTATGCAGATGTTCGAGTTTCCAAATATGATTTTTCCGATGTCTTCTGTTATTTTTTAATATAAATGAATGTGTGTCTTAATTTTAGAATGAATAGTAATACTGAGTAAACGGAAGAATGGGGAAATTTAATCATGGTCTTCTATATTAGGGAATTAGAAGATTAAATGAGTAGTTAAGTCGATAGAGAACGTAAAATGCCTAACACTTTCGATGCTCGTAAAGCGCGGAATTATATACGTCTCTTTTTAAATCATTACCACATTTCTAAAGAGAATTGAATGCATTATGTAGGAGGACAACAAGAAGACAAGGTGCCAGATTTAGAGGTATCTCAGCGTCAGCGTCAACAGGCGAAAGCTCCCGACGACGGAGTTATAAAAGAAAAAGAGGATGAACATTGTTTTATTAACATCTTTTTGAATTTTTCTTATTGCAAAAACTATTATATCATTTTAATTTATTCTTAGAATTAAAAACTTCTCTATGTTTGTTAGTGTATGCTTTTATAGATATATTGGAAAACTATATATGTTAATGTGAGTTTCGTGTCCTTGTTGTTGATGTTCATGAGTAGGGGTATAAATCGGACGAATCGGATAGGAATAAGCACTTTCGGAAAAATTCTGATTTTTCAAGAACAAGTTCCAATTCCGTTCTAAAAAAAATCGGAATTAGAATTCCGGAAATTGGAATGAAAAAACTTGTTCTAAGATTGGAAAATTTCAGATCAGAACCGGCTGAAATTGGAAATTTCGTTCTCAAAGGAAAGATTGTATACGCCAGCAAGATAAATGGAGAATTTAGTTTTTTTTACTTTTTTATTTATTTTGTGTTGCAGCTTGAAGAAAGTAGAAGCCACAAAAAATGATCAAATTTTTTTTTTATTGATTAATATTTAGAGAAAAAAATAAAAAGAAGGGAGAAATCTTGATTTTCGCGGAAAATTTCAAGACAATGGGCTGTTTAGGTAATTTGCAATAACTTCCTCTTAGCTAAGAATTTTCTTACGTGCAGTATGCAGCTCAAATTGGGTAAAATAAGTACAAACTGAAGAATATTCCACATAATCTAGAAGATTCCATTTAATCTGGCACCGCAAAAGTGAACGTGCATGAAGTTTCACAGTTGAGGAGTAGTTGTAATTATCCAAACATGATTGAATTTTTTTTGTAATCGGACCGTACTTTACCCTTTATTTTATTATTATTTAATTTAAAAATTAGAAACTTCTATCCACTGTTTTCTAGCACAATCAAATTTTATTTTCGGAATATTTACTGGTGTGTATTTTTTTCATTTTCAATCACACAATGTTTTACAATATCCACTGCATATACATACACCTGCTTCAGCATAATTTTTGTTTTGTTAATTAATTTATTTTTTTGCATAAGGGTTTGGCACAAATATCCAGAAGTGCAGTTGAAAAATATTCAAACATTTTGTAAAAGATATTCCCAACTATATTTATGATTTTCCTATACATTACATACGATTGATTCAACACGGTCGAATTGAAATCTATACATTACATACGATTGATTCAACACGGTCGAATTGAAATAAACTATAGCCCAATTGAACTAGAAATCTTGAAACGGAAAACGAACTTCACGAGGTCGAATTGAAATAAACTATAGCCCAATTGAACTAGGAATCTTGAAACGGAAAACGAACTTCACGAGGTCGAGCTTGGATCGCTTATCACGCCCAAAAAGTCATCCTTTATCGTGCCAATACAGAACTGCGATAATAAGGAAAAAATATTAGAGCCACAAAACACAGAATTCTGATACAACTATAGTCGGGAGCCGGGAGCAAAGTATTTTTATTTTTTTTTGAAATATCAATATATGAAGACTTACGATTTCAGTGGCATCGACTCGAGTTCCAATAATCTTCAGACGGACTTCACTCTCTTTCTGGATTCTTACAGATCCGTCCGATGTCGTGTAGTTGGGCATATCTCCGGTCTGGAACTCCATGTCGTCCGGAATCAACTACAAACAAGAAATCAAAATTTCGAATTAGAACGAAACTATTAAGCCAGAATTAGGAACAAAATTGCAAAGGGAAACTTGCTTCGAAAACAATCCAAAAGGCAAAATATCAAAGTATTGTTAACTATTAGAAGCATAGACATACGATGGTTGATAGTTTTCCATCACAAACAATTCCACAAAACAGAAGTATACGTAAAGGAGCATTTCAAAGAAAGATGCAAAGGTCTTCTAGAATTACGTACACAACAAACTTTAAAATAATTACAACAAACCTTAATTGAGTTTTCGATAATGAAGAGAGAAGTTTTTAAATAACAAATGACAGTCAAACTGTAAAGGCAACTCTAATAACGTGATGTATATTCAAACCACGATCAAAATTAGAAAAAAAAAATCGTTAGGAATCACTCGAGTCTGCACAGCGGATCGATCACACAGATATTTTCAGAATATGCTATACTTTCGGGGCTTGATAACATATACATAGTTAAAGTGACATAATGAATAGAAAACGGATCTGAGGCAAGTTATTGCTACAGATGCTCATAATCCCAAAAGTTTAACTGGACCACATTAACAGTCACTTATACATCATTCAAAAAAAAATTCGACAAAAAAACGAAAGACAAGTACCAAGTAAACATGGTTCCATCCTACGTCTAAGAGAAGTATATAAGCAACAAGAAGTAACAGAGGAAATTAAGCCACTAACATGATTGGATACGAAGATTTGGACAGGTCCAGCTTCAGCAAAAAACCCCATCTGCAACAATTTTAAGTACAGTGTATAAATCATAAAAGATAAATAAACACAAGCAAATGATCAAAAATTGGAGGGTGGGGTGGGTTGGTGGGGGGTGTCTAACCTTGTTAACCATGGTTACGACAGCTTCCAAAATCTCGCCTTTGAAGGGTCGGAATACAACACATTGATACTTAACTGGAAAGGTAACGAATCCAGTCCCATCACGGATTAACCCTTTCCCGATACTCTCAACACCAGTTATTGCCACGATAAACCCATGGCGACCACTGGTAACACAATAAATAACAATTAAAATGGTCAAGCATCGGACAAACCATGTAATCATAAATAAATGAAAAAAAAAAAAACAAGAGAAAATGCAAACTGCAGGATTTAATAAACCTGCAAGTGCCTTCAACATCCTTCATGAGCTTGGAGACAAGCTTATCTTTCATATCACGGCCAAAGTGACGAGGGTGCAGCTGCATGTTTCGCTCCAATACTATGTGAAAAAACATCTTTCCTTCTTTGCTTTTTCGTTGATTTCAGGTTGCGGTGAGAAATTATTTATCAAGTATCTTCCTGAAATTACAAAACGGAAAAAAGTTACAGACTTGGGCACTACGACCTCATCAAAATCTTACTCCTCAAATCACTCAACACAACACAATTAGGCATTTATTGATTAATCCATCAATTGCTAGACCTTTAAAGCAGAAAACTAGGGGAGGAAATACATATAAGATTATGAATGTAGACGATACAATGAAAAGCAACAAGACTTAAAAGCAGAACGATTTCACGTTTTCGAGCTAAGCATTACATTGGGTTAAATCACACTGCCATATCCTTTTGCTAAACTATTCTAACCAAAACGAAGGCTTGTTAAAACTCATGGATTAGGTCTAATCAAAATTAGAATAAATAAATAAATAGAAAGGCAAGTAAAAGCAATACAAACTTGATAAACATAGAAAAGCTATGGTCTTTGAATAACGCGTTGCTCCAAAAAACAAAAAGTCGAGATTTTTGTATTTACCATCATCCTATTGACAAATAAATTAGCAGAGTAACGAGAATAAAATACAAAATAAAAGTAATAAATTGTTCTTTCAAATTTTCAAATAATAAAAAAAAAATTTCGAAGTCTCACAGGAAAATCCAAACGAGCAACTTCAAAAACTTTTTAAATCCACGTCGTCCGGCGAGCAACAACTTATTTCGATTGAAAAAATTCTTTCAAGCACCAACTTCTTTCAACCAACAACTTCTTTCAATTGACTTCTTTCAAGCACCAACTTCTTTCAATTGACTTCTTTCAATCGACGTTGCCGGTTTCGGGCTGATACACGGCGTCGGGTTAAACCTGCAGCAAGGATGAGATGGCGGCGGAAGTAGACGGAATTGTGAGAGATGTGTAGGAATGGGGGAATTGTTAGAGAGAGATTGAGAGAGATTTATAGAGATTATTGGAGAATTACATGAAAATTTTAGAACCGGAAATAGGGCTGTGAGCTGTGAGAGATTGAGAGAGATTTATATAGCTTTTAGAACGGGAAATAGGGCTGCGAAGAGATTGAGAGAGATTAGCGAAGAGCGGGAAATAGGATAGGGCTGTGAGCTGTGAGAGATTGAGAGAGATTTATATAGATTCTTAGATTATTACAGGATAGTTTTAGAAGAACGGGAAATAGGAGAGATTGAGAGAGATTTATATAGATTCTTGAAGAATTACAGGAAACTTTTTAGAACGGGACGAGAGATTGAGAGCAATGTTTTCATAACCAGACCGGACCGTCCGGTTCAACCGGTTCAATCTCGAACCGGTTATTGGCCCGGTCCGGTTCGACCGTAAAACTCGCGAAAGCCAAAAAACCGGGCAGAATGATTATGGACCGGACAAATCACGGTTCAACCGGAAAAAACCGGTGAAAACCGGCTATGAAAGAAGATGTTTGAGTTGAAGGATTTAAGGAAGAAAGCAGAGTAAAAGGAGAAAAAAAATCAAAATAAAAAATGTTTTTTTTTCTTCTTTTTGTGTTCTTCTGAACATTGTCGGCGGAAGGAGAAAGAGTGTAGATGGTGAGACTTGAGAGTGTTAGGGTTTGCAATTATTTCGGAAAATGACTTAAATAGAAAAAATAGAGTTAGAGGTGCTTTTTAAAAAATAGCTTAAGCAGATTATTTTAAGAGAAGCAAAAACAAAAGTTGCTTTTACAAACACCTAAAAACCGATTATGAGCAAAAACAAGCTCATTATCACTTTCAAAAAACTTTTGCAAACACCACCTTAATCTATAGAGTTTATGTGACATTTCATTGTAAGAAACTGCATTGGATACATTAATAATTGTTTGGTAAATTACACCTACATCCTCAGGTATTCTAAAATAATTTTAAGGTCCCTGTAGTATTGGTAGTTACAGCCACGTCACTGAAACAATCACCGGAATCATGATTTCACGTCATAGGGGCCGATATGCATGCACTATATTTGTTTGCCCCGGGGCCGTTTATGCTACTATAACGAAAATTTATGAATCTTATATAAAATAATAAGGATTTGAGAAATGTTAGAAGAGTCATGTCACCCCTAGCTTTATTCTGTTTCCATCACCGCCTGAAACTAATAGTCCTTTAGAATAGGGATGGCAATGGGTACGGGTTTGGCGGGTCTTGGACCCGGAACCGACCCGTTTGGGGCGGGTCTGGGTCAGCTAAATGGTTCTGGGGCGAGTAATGGGTTTAAGATTCTAGAACCGGATGGTTCTGGGTCGGGTTACGGGTCTTATTGGAACCGACCCGTATATATATATATATATATATATATATATATATATATATATATATATATATATATATATATATATATATATATATATATATATATATAATTTCGAGTTTCATTTATCAAACTATTAATTTTCATCTTGTCTATTCTCATTTACCTATTTTCACTGTTTTATTTTTCGATTCTCATTTCTCGTGAGTAATATTTATGACTTGTCGACCACCGCTAATTGTCTTCCATTTTGAATTTTACGTATTATCGAAGTTAAATATAATTAATTGTAATTTTATTGTTCATGTTATGACACTTGAAGAGATTTTTTAAAATATTGTATTTTAGTATTGAGATTATTTCGTAAAAATATACAAGCAAAATGTTATGAAAGTTAAAATATATTAAACTTTTTGTATGTTAATGGGTCTAACGGGTCTGGCGGGTCGGAACCGTTTAGTTAGGGTTTGGGTTGGGGCGGGTCTGGGTCTAAGCTTAAGCGGGTTGAGGCGGGTCTTGGGTTTATATATTTTTCGTGGGTCGGGTCTTGAGTTTAGGCAAACCCGGCCCAGAACCGACACGTTGTCATCCCTACTTTAGAACCCTAACGGAATAAGTCATCCAATACATTATTCCATTAGAATTTCTAACAATATTTTAGAAGTGATTGTAATCATCATTATCTTAGGGGTGTAGGTGTAATTTACCTTAATTATTATTTCTTGAAGTATTTTTTTCTTGTCCAAAGTGTGATTATGCGCCTAGTTTTGCTCTTTCATTTTTTTGTTTATAAAGCCAAAAAAATGTGTATATGTTTGTGTTGTAAGGCCATTGTATAAAGCCGATTTTCATAGAAAAAATGAATATCTAAGTCCTAAATAACTGCAAACATAATGCGTACGAGCATGTGAACAATCTTCCCGCAAAAAAATTAAAAATTTAAAAAAAATAACGAATATGCAATGATCATGACAACGGCATCTTTTTTTTTTCCGAAACAACAAATACTATACACATGAACGAAGCTCAACAACATATACATGTAACCAACCAGCCAAAAGGGAATCCTAAAGCCCTACAACATAAATGGGCTCAAACCTGCTCTTCTAAATGTGTCCTCAAAACAATAAAATATTAAATACAAAAATTGAAAGAATCGGTACAAAAAAGTCGACCCCACCTCCCCGGCAGCCTGAATTGGACAACGACACAATCATCAATTTTTCTCAAACAAAATCGGAACAACGCTATGTGTCATAATTCATTTACGATTGTCCAAACTATATATTACTAAAAAAAAGCGTTGGAAAATAGCAACTATGCATAGGAAAAACGAAACGACTAAAAAAAAAAATTTGTCTTGTTTCAATTTTCAAGACTTATTACTTCCACTGTTCCATAATAACTCTCTCTTTTTAAAAATATTTTGTTCCATATTATATGTCACTTTAGATTTCCAATATTGCAATTTTTTCCTGTTTTAACCTTATTAATTCAACTCTAAGTATTAACTCTCTCTTATCACATAATTAAATCAGCAAGGTCATTTTAGTCTTTCTAATGTGTTTTTTTTCTAAAATCAAGAAACATTTATTAAAATTATTAATACTTGTGCAAAGCTAAAAACGACAGTTAATTCGGAACGGAGGGAGTAGTAAAGAAAACTGAATTAAATGGGGAAAAACTATTACACCGAGTGCATAACGGAAGTACGTACCAGGATTACCCGAATTCTGTGACGTAGGTAGTGCAGGCAAAGACATCTCTGAAAAAATTCAGGCAGAACTCGTTAGAAACTATTCGTTTCATTAAAATTAAGAAATAATATAAAATATTAATAAATAAATAAATTACCAGGAGCACAAAGAGACATAGATGTCATGGAAGATGACGACGGCCACGGAGCTGCAATATTGTCGCTCAAATCACAAGTGAAACTAAACCCCGTTGAATTATCGTACACCATATCGGCTGGTAGGCTCGGAAGTAAACACCCTGCATTCAAATTAAATTCATCATTAATTAATTAATTAATGTTTATTTTCATGTTTATATATAATTTGATGTTGCATTAAAAGGTTCCCCCCCTGAAACAAATGGCAGTTGTGTATCGAGACTCGTTTTCATAACACAATTTTTTTTTGCAAAATAAATTATTTTCTAGAACATTAACATCAAAAGATTGCAAAAAAATTATAACAAAACAATTAAGTAGAATAAGGGCTTGTAATAATTCTTACAACACCAAACGTCGAACGATAAAACTCATCATAAATTGCACACGACGGGAAATTAGAGACCCCAAGGCAATACCTATATATCCAATGGCCTAATTTGAAAATTGGGGCAAAATTAAATATTATCCGAATAATTTACGATCTGACAAAAAAAATTAAAAAAAAAATCCCCTGATTGAACACCAATTTAATTCGTCTCACAAGAATAGAGATTTAGGTATGGAACTAAACAAAATGATTGTCAGTCGAATAATACATAAATTGGATTGAAATAGTTACCTTCTTGTCCATACGCTGCCAACCACAGACGAGAAAAGAAGAAAAAAAAAAGAAAAAAAAAAGTGTAAGTTTATCAGAAACCATCGATGTCGAGTAAGAAATTAAATTGTAAGAAAAAATCAAATATTGTTGTTACCTTGTAGACTAAAATCTTTTATGTCCACGTCACAAAGCTCGTAAACATTTGTGATGACACCACCCTTTTGGAGCATGGAGCCGAACATGGTGGCACACATAATCGCTTGCCGATTAGTAATCAACATTTGTCGTTGAATACTTGCTATGTAATTATTGAGTGAGCTACAACACGACGGACTAGGTGCGGCAACATTGTGGCATGCATCGATTACTTCTAACGGCGGTTTCAAATCCAAAGGACAAGCTGCATCCCGTAAGGTAATTGTCACAACACAATACATTACAATATGAAGTCCAACTAAATGGAATAAAAAAGGGTAAATTACAACCACCCCCTGAGGTATGGTCAATTACAAAAAAAACCCTCTTGTTGGAATAATTACATCTACCCCTCAACTATGATTTTTCTTTACACTTCCACCCTTATGGTGTCAAATTCAACATAATCATCTAGATTGTACTCGTTTTGTGTAAAAATACAGTTTCTGATGAACCTTAATATGATAGTTACAAGCCAAAAAACACATATTATGATCATCTTGCTTCAAAATGTAGAGTTCGAATGGGATAAAACGGTTACAAAAGTGATAATATTCCATATAATCTCGAAGATTCCACTAAATTTGAAACCGCAAGGGTGGACGTGTAAGAAGATTTATAGACGAGGGGGTGGTTGTAATTACCTAAACAGGTGGGGGGTTTTCATAATTAGATCATACCTCAGGGGTGGTTGTAATTTACTCAATAAAAAAACGAAACGAGAAGAACACGGACACAAGCAAATAGTTTGCAATTTATGGAGTCTTTTTTTAGTACACATTTAAATGGACAGATAGATACTCACCTTTATTAACTTTGCAAGCAGACAATATTCGGAACGCCTTGTTCGCGGAATCAATAGGAAGTTTCTTCGAAATCCACGAAAAGACAACCCCTTTACAATCACTAATCACATCAACATGAGTAGAAATTCCACCAGTACCCTTATCATCGCTCAGATACGATTGCACCCCCGATATCTTAAGTGCAGCCTCCATAATCACGGGCTGACAGCTAGGTCTACAACATTCTTTAAGAGGGTCTATTGAACCACAAGCCTCCAGTAATTTACTCGTATTCACCGTTTTCTCGAAAGTGTCCATGTCTTTAACAGGACAAGAGCCACCCGTCAGGTTCGTAGATTTCGCGGAGCATATAAACGGGATCGAACTATTCGCTCCCCGGCTCGCTAATATACTGACAATATCCTTAAAACAATCGTCGGCATGCGCGGTTTGCAGTACTAGATTGTCCGAACCCGTACTGTACAGCCCTTGGAATATACGGAGTAAGCTGCTGAACTGTGGGCAGCATATAACGTTTCCTACAACTGCTGCTAACGGCTGGTTACAGTCGGAGGCTGTTCTTTCCATTATACTCGAAACAGCGGAGAAGTTTACGGGGCATCGTCCGGTTAGGACAGGATCGTAGGTACTAGGATGTGTGGGGTACATTGGTGGTAACGAGTTAACTGGGAATGAATAATGTGGGATAACGGTGGGCGATATTTCAATGGGTTCGAAAATTCCGCTTTTCGGTGGGGTAGCTAAATTTGGTGCCGAATAAATGCGAATGGGCTCCGATAGTGACCCGAGGGACAGCACATTCTTGAAACTATACAGCCAGATTGTTAAATGCAGCAAACAATGGAACCAATAGCCTGCAAATCCCGTAGAACAAGATTATACGTAAGCATTCGTCTCAGTCGGTTAAATTTTTAAATAAGAAAATAGAGATTCTTCTTACCCTTGAGCCGAGTAGCGGTTGTTACGCAATCCATAACACCCACTAACCGTCAGGCAACATGGGGACTTTGTGATATAATCTCGAAGGTTAAATTGAAATTTACGAAAGGGAAATGGTTGAATCAGTAAGCTGAAACCTGCAAAACAAGTTTAAACACGGTAATACGAAAAATCCCACAATTTTATTTCATCTTGAATTTTTTTTTTTATTTCTCTTGTATAAAAGAATCATCTAAAAAAACAAGAAATCGAAGATAACGATTCGTATTCCAGTTTATCGAAAAGGAATCAAATCTTCAAATGTCTCTTTCCATTAATTTAAATTCCGTTTCACAAGTAGCTCCGGAATCAGAATTAGCATAAAATTAAGCTAAAGAATAAAACATCTAATTACTTCAAATCGAAACAAAAAAAAAAAAAAAGTAATTTTCGATTGTTTGCCCTTAACTCCAAAAATCATCACTGTTTCAGCAAAATTTCAGCAAAACCCAGGAAAAATCTAGAACCCTAAATCACTACCCACACTAAACAAAATCAAAACATAAAATCAGAACTAAAAATGCAGCTCAAATACACCACAAGATCTATCCCCCACCATCATTCAATTCAACAAATCAAATCAACACATACCCACGCAAAAAAGAAACCCTAAAAATGCGTGCTTTTCTGCGAAAATGGAGAGCTGCTTAAGCAACAATACCTGGAAAATCGGAATCCGCTAGTGATTTCAGGATCACTTGTCATAAAAATGCAATAAATCGGCACAGAAATTCGACCTCGAGATTAGCTAAAAATGTCTGCAAGTAATTCGAGAAAAGTAGAGAAAAAAAAAAAGAAAAAAAAAAAACCCTAAGAAAAAGTTGGGGAAAGTTGAGCTGAATGATTACTATGGAGATAAAGCGTGGAAAGAAACTGCGGAAGCTTTTTTCCTCTTTGTCTATGGCTTTTCTTCTCCTCCTTTTTTTTTTGTTTTTTATTATTATTGATTATTATTATTATTTTTATATGCAAAAGAGTAAATTACGAAAACCTCCTGAACTTAGACTAAATTAAGAAAATGCCCCTATCTATCTTTAATTATCAAAATCCTCCCAATGTTTGTTTATGTATTACACCAACTCTATTACGGTGTGATTTTTTTCACGAAATTATTTTTATTCCAGGGAATATTTCTCTGAAAATGTCGATTCTACCTATACAGATATGACATTTTTTAAGCTATTTCTCAGTGTTTTGAAACTCGGAGAGGAACGGCCGATTGAACCGCAAACCAATGCCTTGTCCGGTCATGTTTGACCGATTGAACCGTAATATTGGCATTCGAGTGAAATTTTGGTTTTCTGCTCAAAATTGTGTTTTTTCAAAAAAAAAAAAAAAACCAAATAAAATGGCCAAAAAAACGTCTTTTTACTGCCGAGTTGAAAAAAAAATCAAAATAAATAAAATTTAAATTAGACATGTTATTTTTTTTATAATTTATATAATATTTGAAATGATTTAGTGTGATATGTGCGTTGATTTGTTATGTTTGTAAGAGAAAATTAAGTTTCATTTATGTTTTAATTGAAAATAAGTAAGGAGTAAATATGTGTGAAAGAAAATATGTTTTATGTACTATAAAAATTATATATAAATAATTATAAAATAAAAAAAATGAAAAAATCGATTGGACCCAGTAGATTATCCGGATTTATGACCGATCCAATTTTCAAAACATTACTATTTTCTAAAGATAAAAACTATCATCTGGGGGCCTTTACTCAGAATTTTTATTCTTCTTAAATGACACATTCAAAACTTTTTAAGTATTATCATTACTCATTTGAAAGTATTTTTTCTTTTCTTTAAAAAATAGCATAAAAAATGTTACGCATGCACCGTGAAAAATCACATTGAAAGGGGGTCGGTGTAAGTCAAAAACGAATAGAAAGGGGATTTTAGTAATTACGAATAGATGGAAGCGTTTTTTTGTAATTTAGCCTAAGTTTAGGACAGTTTTTGTAATTTACCCTTAATAAAATGACAACTGCTGGGGAAAGTGGTGAGGGTCCATCTAACAAAATAACAAATAGCTTTTTGCTACAAGTGGGCTTTTTGTGGGCCCTCTAGCTTTAAGAAATGGATGTAATGGGCTCAACCCGATTACCATATATTGGGCTTTTTAGCCCGAGTATGGAAAATCAAATTTGGCTTTGTTTCCCATTCAACTTCTACCCTTTCATTTTTAATTAGATTTATCTCTCTAGAACATAAAGCAAAAGCTACTCTGCAAGTAGAAGTTAGTGATTTCGAGTAAAAATTAAAATGAATAATTAGTTCTAGAAGCAGGGGTAGGGATGTAAATGAGACGAGCCGGCTCGCGAGTTTCCGGAGCTTGCTCGAAAAAAGCTCGTATTCGAGCTCGAAAATCGAGCTTGAGCCCGAGCTTCTCGACGAGTCGAACTCGAGCTTATTTCAGTTGTTCGACAGCTCGCGAGCCGGCTCGCGAGCTTTACCTTCTTTCTATATATTTTAATACATATTAATAATATATAATAATGGATATTATTAATAATAAATAAAAAAGAATAATATTACTTTTCTAATTGATTTTTTTTATGGATAGGTTAATTGAATGAAAATTTGTTTGTGCCGAGCTCGAGTTCGGGCTTGTTTCGTATACGAGCTCGAGCTCGAGCCTTGTTAGCGAGCTCGAGCTCGGCTCGTTTACACCCCTAGTAGGGGGTGTTTGGAAATCCTTTAAAAAGTCAACATTAAGCTGTTAATTTAGAAGTTGTGATACAATTAAACCTCTATAAATTAATAGAGTTGGGATCAGGGAAATTCTATTAATTTAGCAAATTATTAAATTATCGAGTTAATAATTTAATACGTTTTCACCGAATTGAGACCACGAGAAACTATTAATTAATCGAGGTTATTAATGTATCACGGTTCTACTGTATTTAGGCTTATTTAGCTTAGTTATGTTACACTCATTAAGTGTGAGTGTAACGTAAAATTAATTTCCAAGCCCCAACTCCATTAACTAATGCTCGAATTTTGAATGAGAGATGAAATTTTCATTAAACATGTAATAAATGATTATAACACCAAAAACTGTTATACACAAGATATCAATATAAAAAACACTTTTTTTAACACAATAAAAAGCGCTTTTCATATATAATATTACCTATACATCCATATATAGGAAGCAACAATGGAACTTAAACTTATTCTTCTAGTTGTTCTCTTCATCTTCTCTTCACCTGGTTAGCTCTCTCTGGATATATATATATATATATATATATATATATATATATATGCCGACAGTTTAAACTTTTGGTTAAGATGGTAATTCAACATGGTATTAGAGTCAGGTCTAACGAAATATCCTGAATTTCAACAATTATTACAAGAATATGATGATGATTAGAATAAATAAATAAGTGTAGAAAAATTGATGTTGTTATATATAAGATATTTACTCATAATATTGTTGATATGTTTATGTATATATGTACTGTACCTCGTTTTTTTGGGAGAAAAAATTGAATCAAATCGTTTGAGTGAAAGTGTTGTAGCTGAATCCCCGTATAATAACGACGAAAACTACGATTATAACGGGCCAAACCCGTATTGGTATACCCTGTGCCATAGCATCGAATGCGATACTTCAGACGATCATTGTTCAAACTACGATTGCAGAGTCTGTGGTACCGATAAAAGATGCCTTCCATTTTAAGTATATATATACGTATATACGTATGTATGTATATATCAATCCGTTATAAGTTACCGATTTATTTAAATAGCAAAAAGAAACATTTTGTTGTAATAATCTACCAAGTTTTCATGAAGGGAATAACACCGTGATTTTCTTGCTTTCAATTAAAAAAAATGAAGCTTGTTACATATTAACAAGTAGAGGATGAAATAAATTAATAGCACTTTGCACCCTTGAAACACGATAAATCATTCATATATAATGCACTCTGAATTGAATATTTAAAACTTAATGAGGGTAATTTCATTTTATTTTTTTTTGGTTTTTTTTGGTTTAATTTCCTAGGTGCAAATAACAAATTTATTATTGTTTTCTTCCACCCCAACATAATTTCGAGTATACAAAATGCGAAAAAGACAAAAAATGACAAAGAATTACTGAAAAAAAAAACTATATTTTCTTATAAAAAAAATTCACTAAATTATTCGTTTATGAATTTTTATATTGTAATTAGTGAAAATATTTGATAGAACTTTTTGGAAGAAAACATAATTTTATTTAAATAACTAAAAGAATAGTTAAATTATACAAATAAAAACATCTATTGAAAAAGGCAACATTTAAAAATTTAAAAATATTATCTTGTGTCGGGTACATATTTAATAGATAACATCTAATTGTTATTGGAACAAGTAATCAAATACATTCATATCGATAAATTTTAAGAAATCAATACATAACTAATAGTAATATTGGGTATTCAAATATATTTTAGTTCATTAATTTCATAAATTATATTTCCATTCATTATTATATATACAATATATATTACTTTTTTATTTTTTTCAAATAATTTAATTTTTTAGTTACTTCTCATTTTTTTATGATCCATTAATTATTAGATTGTTATGTTTATTAGTATTTAAATTTTAAAATATAAAATAATTGATGTTAAGAGAGGTAAGTATTAGAAATGATAATTTAGAGAATAAATGTACGTAGGTTATACTTCAGGGGTGCAAACTGTATTTAACCCAATAAATAAAATAGGTTAACTAAATGTGAAACAAACCAACATAAATACAAATTAACTGTAGGTGTAACAAAGTAAATTAATTGAGAGTAAATAGCACTTACCCCTGTGTCACAAGTTTTGCATATGACCCATTTATATTCGTACTATCAACACATAACCCTCTTGTGGTTTAGGGGTACTAGCTTTCGTTAGTTTTTCCGTCAAACTAAACCGTCTGTGTTAAACTCCAAAATTTTATTTGCACATGACCCTTTTGTGCTTACATTTTTGCAGATGACCCCCTTGAAGTTTGACACAGGTAGTTAAGTTTGACGGAAAAACTAACCGAAATTAGCTCTCTTAAACCACAAGGGAGTTATATGCTGATTTTACGAGCACATATGAGTCATCTGCAAAAACTTGTAACCATATGGAGTTAAGAGATATTTACCCATTAATTAATGCTCGAACTTTGCATGAATGATGAAATCTTATTAAACTTGTAATAAATGATATATAAAGTTATAGCGTACGTTAAACAACACAAACTGTTATATACTTGCACCATAAGTACTGTAGAGAGACAACCAAATCACATTATAAAAGGCACTTACACAATAACTTGGCATATACAATATATATATATATATATATATATATAATATATATTACCTATACATTCATATATTGGAAGCAACAATGGAACTTAAACTTATTCTTATAGTTGTTCTCTTCATCTTCTCTTCACCTGGTTATCTCTCTCTCTCTCTCTCTCTCTCTCTCTCTCTCTGTAATATATATAAGCTAAAATATCTACTAATGAATATACTAAATATCATATGTTTATTATTATAAGAAAAACACAATTATAAAATTATCAATATTATTATTGTTGTTGATATATATATATATATATATATATATATATATATATATATATATATATATATATATATATATATATATATATATATATATATATATATATAGATATTAAATTTACATACCTCGTATTTTGCAGGAAAGATTGAATCAAGTGGTCTGAGTGGAGGCGTTGAAGCTGAACCCCCGTATATTAATGTCGAAACCAACGATTATTACGAGCGGGGCTATTTGTATTACCTATGCCGTAGCATCAAATGTGTTGACTCAGATTATCCAGATACTTGTGCACAATATGAATGCTCAATATGTGCGCCCGATAAGAGATGCCTTCCCTAATCGATTACATTTTTTATGTAATACTTTTAGCCAAGTATCGTTACGAGATCGAATAAAATCGCGATTTGTTTGCTTTCAGTAACAAATAAAATATAAAAAAGTAAAGGATGAATTTAATTTCATAATTGTAAACGTTTGATCTTCGATGCAAACTAATTTAACCGCGCACATTCTTCAATATAAATACAAAAAATTATATATTAAATATAATAGATTAATTTGTGAAAATTAAATATTATTCAATTTCTTTTTATTTATACATAACTAGTAATTTGACCCGTGCGATGCAAGTGATTCACGCTATGATTTTCTCGCCTTTCTGACTCGAGCTTAACCCGTTGGGTGCACCTCGTCGCCTAAGTCTCTCGAATTGTCAAGCTTGAGGGTTTCTTGGACTAAAGTTCGATACATGGGTCAGGGAGATAACACAGTGGTGTCGAGCCTTGCACGAGTCACGATCATGCCCGTTTCAGAAAAAAAAATGAAAAAAGAAAAAATTGTGATGAAAATCACCAAAAATATTGTCGTTGTCATTTTTTATTGAATAAATAGACCTACTTATGCCCAACTCGAGTTTTTGAATTTCAGAATCAAAACTTATTTTTCACCCACATTTCTACTCAAAACCCTCGATAATTGTGTTTATTGTTTAATTACGGATTCTTGAGTCTATCTTTCATTTTGGTGTAGAAACAACTAATTGCGTCGGTAGGAAAGTCGAATACCTTAAGCCGTATGTCATTCTAAGATTTTAGGTTATCTAGCTCGTTTCATCTTTGGAATTAATTGTAATGCTTTGACCACTCCGGCAACTTTGTGGGTGTGTTGTCTGAAAACCTCACGAGACACAACTCGTCCTTTGGGGGTACCCAGGGGTTCAGCGGCTTGTTGCATACGCTAAATGCAATCGTGTTTCCCTACGTTACGTAGTGGCCTAGGTTTAGTTTGTTGTTTTTATTTTCTTTTTGTTGTTGTTTTGTTTTGATTTACTCGAGACGAGTAAATATCTAAGTTTGAGGGTGTGATAAGTGTTCATTTTGCATGATTTTCACTTATCAATTCTTCGAGTTTCGGTCTTCGTTCGTCGAGTTTCCGGCTTTATTTGTATATATTATGTTGTTTTTGTTTTATTTATATTTTAGGTAAAGTGAAGCTATTTTTGTCGATTCGAAACGATTTTGGAAGCGAAGCCGAAAATCAAACCAAACACGTGCAAAAGTGCATTATCGCGGGTTGTGGCACTGTTTCGTATTTCAAGCATAACTTTTGCATACGACCTCCGATTGAGCTGATTCAAGTAGCCTTAGAAAGCTAACTTCAAGATCTACAACTTTTGTGAAATGCAAAATTGTCAAATTCGGGCTAGACAAGGGTCAAAACTGTGTTTGAAGTTGGCGCAGAAGCCCAGATCGCGATCCAGCCTTTCTGTATCGCGATCTGGGGGGTCTTACAGAACGCTTTCTTGATCAGGACCCAAATCGCGATCCAGCCTTCCTGGATCGCGATCGGGGGGTCTCACAGTGCATTTTTTGATCAAGAACCAGATCGCGATCCACCACTCCCCTATCGCGATCTGGCAAGGTGGTGCACAGTTTTCGAGGCAAGATATTTGTGTTTTTGCAAGCCCCTATAAATAGAACAAGCTTCCTCTCCATTTAGACTTCTAACACTTCCGGCTTCGACTTTTGCTTCGGTTTTCTCTTCGGTTTTCGCCAGTTCTTCGCGGGAAGCTTCGACGAGGGTTTCGACTCGGGTTTTTCATAAGCTTTTCTTTACGTTTAGTTAATAATTTCTCGTGTTCTTCATTTTGATGTTATGTTTGTAATGAACTAAGCATTTTCTTTTAGGGAAATGGAACCTTGTATATATATTGATTTTGATTTCCAGATCTCTGATCTATTTGTCGTTCTTTGATCCTGTTTATGTTTTCCTGTATTAAATGCTTTCGATTGTTTGGCCAACAGTTGAATTGATTCTAAATGGGGATGAACTCGAGAGAGGATTTCTCGTTTGATTTTAGGAAAACATAGCTCGGGTTGTGGAACGGAGACGTGATGCACCTCGGGTAGCCCTTAAGGACTTGACCTAAATGCTCTCTTAATATCAGGTTCTGAACGGAGACGTCGGACCTGTGGGTAGACTCTAACTACACTGGAGACGGGGGTTAGGGTATTTTAGTGTATGGGTTAGCGAAAATAGAATTGACAATAGATTCGGATCTGTAGATCTTTATCGATAGTACACTGGTGGATTTTACCCTAGAAGCCATCACACGTCAGAATTCCTCGCTTTTACTGGCGGACCGTTGTTGTTATTTATTGTTTCTTTTTGTTTTCATTTTTCCCATCCCTTTCGATCGTCTAGATAAAGTTTAGGATAGTATAATTACGGTACTTGGTAAATTTAGGAACTTAATTCCCTGTGGATCGATATCTAGAATTCACTATTCTACAAAACGCGATATTGTACACTTGCGGTTATTCATACATAGGTTTTACGCGTATCATTTTTCCGTCAAACTAAACCGTCTGTGTTAAACTTCAAAATTTTATTTGCACATGACCCTTTTATGCCTATATTTTTGCAGATAACCCCCTTGAAGTTTGACACAGGTGGTTAAGTTTGACGGAAAAATTAACCGAAATTAGCTCTCTTAAACCACAAGAGAGTTACGTGCTGATTTTACGAGCACAGAGAAATCATCTGCAAAAACTTTAACCATATGGAGTTAAGTGATATTTACCCATTAATTAATGCTCGAACTTTGCATGAATGATGAAATGTTATTAAACATGTATTAAATGACATATAAAGTTATAGCGTACGTTAAACAACATAAACTGTTACATACTTGTAATATAAACACAGTAGAAAGACAACCAAATCACATTATAAAAGGCACTTAGCTTGGCATATATAATATATATTATATATATATATATATATATATATAACATATACATTCATATATATATAGGAAGCAACAATGGAACTTAAACTTATTCTTCTAGTTGTTCTCTTTATCTTCTCTTCACCTGGTTATCTCTCTCTCTCTCCTCTCTTTCTCTCTGTAATATATAAGATATTTACTCATGAATATACTATATTTCATATGTTTATTGTAAAAAACACAATTATAAAATTATCATATTATTATTGTCAATGTATATAAGTGGGCAATTACTGCCACTCCTTAGGTATGACAAAATTACGAAAAACCCCTCTTGTTTGGGTAATTATAACCACCCTCTCCTTTTAAATTTTTTACATAAAATTTATGTAATTCGGTTATTTACCGAACCAAATCGTGTATTCAGTTCGGTAAACGGTATGAAATGTTGGCGTACCGAAATTTCAGTTCGTTTTTACCAATTTAACATCCCTAAATTTACATCTAGAGGGGATTTTTCGTAAGATAATACAAAATTGAGAGATGGCTACTGTAATAACCCAAACAGAGGGGGGATTTTCATAATTTGACCATAACTAAGGGGGTGGCCGTAATTTTCCCCATATAATTTTATATAAAATTTACGCGCCTCGTATTTTGCAGGAAAAATTGAATCAAGTGGTCTGAGTGGAGGCGTTGAAGCTGAACCCCCGTATATTAATGTCGAAACCAACGATTATTACGAGCGGGGCTATTTGTATTACCTATGCCGTAGCATCAAATGTGTTGACTCAGATTATCCAGATACTTGTGCACAATATGAATGCTCAATATGTGCGCCCGATAAGAGATGCCTTCCCTAATCGATTACATTTTTTATGTAATACTTTTAGCCAAGTATCGTTACGAGATCGAATAAAATCGCGATTTGTTTGCTTTCAGTAACAAATAAAATATAAAAAAGTAAAGGACGAATTTAATTTCATAATTGTAAACGTTTGATCTTCGATGCAAACTAATTTAACCGCGCACATTCTTCAATATAAATACAAAAAATTATATATTAAATATAATAGATTAGTTTGTGAAAATTACATATTGTTCAATTTCTTTTTATTTATACGTAATTAGTAACTTGACCCGTGCGATGCAAAATAAGGTTTTAAAATTAGAATAGTATAGTTTTAAACCATAACAAAAGTAAAATCTGTAAAAAATGAAATACGTACTGAGATGCTTAGGTTCATATTCAATCACCATATGAACGGTGAATTTTGTCAAAAGATCAATGTATTCTTGGAATGAGAATTTTGAGATCTTGGTCTTCTACTAAACAAATAGAGTCCGGAATCTGTAAATTTCCATAGGACGCTAAAAAATTACATGTAAAATGGAAATGGGTAAATTACAAACAACCCCTGAGGTATGGTCAAATTACAAAAATACCCCTATTGTTTGGATAATTACAACCACCTCCTCAACTCCTCAAATTTAGTGGAATCTTCCAGATTATATGGAATATTATCACTTTTGTACCCGTTTTATCCTATTCAAACTCTACATTATGAAGCAAGATGATCATAATATGTGATTTTTAGCAAGATGATTATGTTGAATTTGGCACCATAAGGGTGGAGGTGTAAGAAAAAATCATAGTTGAGGGGGTATATGTAATTATCCAAACAAGAAGGGTTTTTTTGTAATTTGACCATACCTCAGGGGGTGTTTGTAATTTACCCAATGAAAATTGGTAGATGGCCGGATCTTATTGGCAATTGTATTAGTTCCGTGAAGATGTTTTCAAAATTTAAATTCATATCTTGTTTCTCATAATTCTGTATTTGCCGTACTCAACAGCTATTTTCAAAAGAATATAAACATTACCTTCTTTTACCAATTTCTTATATTTTAATATAATACATTTTTCTTTAGCGGAAGCATGAATACTCACTTTGCACCTTTAAGATGTAGGATTTAATGTTAATGTGTTAAACATTAATATAGTAATATTACTGTCGTAAACAGTAATATAGTTAATTTTACCATACAACAATAATGTTACCATGTTTACGGAGGAAAAAATGTTCCGAAGAAAAAAAATTCCGGAACAAACATTAAAAAAAATTAATAATATAAAAGTCAATGTCGTTGACCGGTGGGGAAAAAATCTCAAAAAAATTCAACATTGTTGATCGATGTTGGCGGAGAAAAAAAATTAATAGCACTTCTACACGTTTCTTGTTTCCCTTGTTGTGCGAGTGAAAATGGAGGAAATTCTATCATCCGAATACTGTCTGAAATGAGCCCATGCTCGAGATTTTTTACATGATCATATGCCAGTTGATGAACAATAAAAATATATTGAATTGGAGAAAATTTTCACAACAACTTATTTCTTAACCAAACAAACCAAAATTCGAATAATTTTAATTTTTCTAGCCCAAACAAACACACACAAAATTTGGGGGAAAGAGATATTTGTTAATGTAAAAAACAGTATTGAGAAACAACCAATTTGCAACAAAATTTTGTTTCGGAAACAACAATATTCCATAAGCGCAATAGATAAAAGAATTCCTTAATTAGCAAAAATCCAATCAATTTCGTAGTCAGGGGATATTTATATATGTTAACAAACGGTCGAAAAATCTGAATATATTACAAACAAATCAGTAATTAAGGATAAAGAAAAACATCCTGAATTAAATTTATTTAGTCTAATAATTATTGTTAATAAATTATTTATTCAATAATTTAATAAATTAATTTGTTAAATTAATAAGCTAAATGTACCCTAAAAAATAATAAGTAAGATGACTAATATAACCATCAAATAGGCGGGAAATAAAAACCTTAAAGTTTAACTGGAGCAACTTTACTTTTATTAATGAGATACTATTAAAAAATTTATTATAAATAGTACTCCACATTTCTAATTATTTTCTAGCTGCAAAAAAAAATAATAATAATCAAGTTTGACCCCAAAATAGTGATTTCCGTTAGAAGTGAACGGTCAGGTGACGGCGGGGGCCAAATGTGTTTAAAATTGATGATCTTTTGAAGGTGTAATTTGTTCAATTTGGAACAATAGGGACCAAAAGTGGAATCGGGTGAAACATGAAGGACGAAAAGTACTTTAATCCCCTAATTAATATGCATATTTATATCATTACAAGTCTGCAACCAATTATTTAATTTGAATTAAAGACCCTTACAAGAATACACCGTCTCGTTGCCCGCGAACCTCTATAAACTTTTAGTACATCATCTAAAATTTCGGCCCCCAGTCGTATATTAGAGGCTCCACAATTGCACAAGATGGCGAATGCAATTAACTGGTTCTTTGGACCCTACACTCGGTGATAAACACTGGGTGGGTTTTCTACTGATACGTGCTATATTTAATTATTTATAATATATTCTCCCACTTAGATTAACCTGTACGAGTTTTAGAAAAATACAAAAAAATACACGTGTCAGCAGAAGACTCACCTGGTGTTTATTACCAGGTGTAGGGTCGAAAAGGAGCAAAATTAACTCTTAACTAAATACACAACAACCCAATAGGAGATAAAATGCATTAATTGTATGTGTTTAAATTTTTATTAAACATGTAATAAATGAGAACGTTACTAAAAGGATTATTGCAAACCACATTATAATTTTTTTATTAATTGCAGGTTTATAAATTTTTATATCAATAGAGAGGCAACCAAATTAAACCAAAGGGTAAATTCCACTTTACCCCCTTGTACTCTGCCCAAGAACCACTTTACCCCCTCGTACTCTTAATTTT
The DNA here is from genome assembly GCF_056151865.1 of Erythranthe guttata. Classification (NCBI taxonomy): domain Eukaryota; kingdom Viridiplantae; phylum Streptophyta; class Magnoliopsida; order Lamiales; family Phrymaceae; genus Erythranthe; species Erythranthe guttata. The sequence goes on from NC_142539.1 coordinate 12,913,171, forward strand.
GTCGATTTACCCCCTGTACTTGTACAATTTCCCAATACAACCCTCTTCGTCAATTTTTTTCGATTTTGACTCTGACGCCATTTGGTCAAGAGTCAAAATATTGACGTAAATATTGAATTTTTTCGATTTTGACTCTCGAGATTAGAAAAGAGAAAGTTTCACACATTCATATATTTTTTTTCCTTTGCACTGGGTGGAATCGATCAATTTTTGGGTCTTGATTTTTACTAAGTTAGGGGTTCAATTTGGGGATATCTTGGAAGGGGAAGTGGTGGGAGAAGAAGAAATGACAAAATTTTGACGGAGGAGAAACGACGCGTTATAGGCAGTGGCAATTTTGTAATTTACAGAGTTGACCAAATGGCGTTAGAGTCAAAATTGATAAAAAATTGAAGGAAAGGGCTGTATTGGGAAATTGTACAAGTACAAGGGGGTAAATCGATAAAATTGAGAGTACGAGGGGGTAAAGTGACTCTCAGGCAGAGTACGAGGGGGTAAAGTGGAATTTACCCTAAACCAAATTATAAATAGCACTTAAACAATAGCTTTGCAAATATGTTACTTACATTTCATATAAAGGAAGCAACAATGGAGCTTAAACCTATTCTTCTAATTGTTCTTTTCATCTTCTCTTCAACTGGTTAGCTCTCTCTCTCTCTCTCTCTCTCTCTCTCTCTCTCTCTCTCTCTCTCTCTCTCTCTCTCTCTCTCTCTCTCTCTCTCTCTCTCTCTATATATATATATATATATATATATATATATATATATATATATATATATATATATATATATATATATATATATATATATATATCAATTAAATTATTGTACTCGAGTTGTTGCAGCACATCATTATCTATTTCAGGTTTTCGGGTTTACGGGTTTACGGGTTTTCGGATTTTCGGGTTTCGATAAGACATAGTCTCGACCTTAGAAACATTGAGAATTATTTATAGGTTGAATTGAGGGATATTTTAGATCATGAAATTTTGAGTCAAAGTAATTAAAACATGTATTTACGAAAGATAATAGTATATTTTTTTTGTAGAAAATAATCATCTTTGTTAAATAATAGTAAAATTAGAAAATACTAGAAATTATCGGCTCCTTCGTATTTTTAGGTCCTAATCGAAGCACTTATTTTATTTGATTCATCGAAGACCGAAGAGACGGTATGTTACCGTATTAGTCCATGAAGTTTATTGCTCTTTTCCTTTTATTTACGACGGTTTACGATATTAATAAAAATAACTAAAAATAGTTGACGATACTTAGAATAAATAATTAAGTGTAGAAAAATTGATGTTTTTAATTTAATTTTTTTATAAAGTTATAATTAGTATTGTTATATATATAATGTATCTCCTTTTCCGCAGAAAATATTCAATCGAGTCGTCCGAGTGATGTTCTTGTAGCTGAAACCCCGTGTAATCACGGAACCAACGATTCTGATTACGGGCAAGACCCAATGGTTGTCTTCTGCCATGGCCTCGAATGTGCTACATCGGATGATTGTTCACAATATGAATTTTGCTCACAATGTGGTGACGATAAGAGATGTCTACCCTAATTCATTACAAAATTAAAAATCGCTTTCGCATTTGTTTTGTAATGATTAGCCAATCGTCACGAAGGGAATAAAATCGTGATTAATTTGCTTTTTTTACCATGAATTTTCTTTTCCTTTTGATATAAACTATATTTTGTGTATATAATATATACAAATTGTTTATGTATTTTAAAAATAGTAATAAAAACAATGAAGCTCTTTTAATTACAAATAAAAAAGTTGACGACGATACATTCACAATTAAACGTTTGACCTGAGATCGAATAGGTAATAACAAGTTATATATATGTATTAATCCCAATATATCGTAAGTTATCGGTTTATTTGTTACACTAAAAGTGCGGTCACACAGTGTGCCAGAATTTTGTCACTCGTGAGCCAGTAGTAATACATTGAAAAAAAAAAGGCTTAATTTTACTTTGCACCCTCAAAATAAATTAACATCATATTTTTCAAATGTAATAAATCGTTCACATTGACATAACCCCCTTTATATAATTTCCTGAGACGAGACCAATTTTAATTCACCAATTAGTGAGAACCGGCCTCCAAACTCCAAAAAATTCTCTCAAAAATATTAATCCGAAAATTAACTCAAATTTTTTTATCCACCCATAAAACTCGTGCCAACTTACAAAAAAAAATCTCTTAAAAATCAAATGCCATTTCAAATTTTTGTCTTTCATTTTTCAATTTGATTTTTTTAAATGGTTTTTAAAATTTCAATATAATTCTTTTTTTCGTTTATTTTAATTTCGATGTTTTTGTAAATGATTGACTGTGTTAATTTTGATCTAAAAAAAATAAGTATTTGATGATATTAGCAATAAATACCCAAAAAAAGAACTCCCCTCGAGCCTCTATAAATTTTTAGTACATCATCTAAACTTCTAGCCCCCAATCGTATTTTAGTGGTTTCAGCAATGGCTGTGTACAATTTACAACTGGTGAAATACACCATGTGTATGTGTATTTAGTAGATAATTATTTATACAGTCTACGGTTTAAAATCACATGGTATATTTTACCTGATATAGAATATCAAAATCCGGTCCGCAATTGTACAGGGATTGGGAATGCAATGAACTCTTAACTAAATACACAACAAACCAATACTAGGAATTAAAAATGCATTAACTCTAGGTGTTTATCGTAAATTAATGTTTATACCCTAACTACATTAATTAATGCTCGAACTTTGCATGAAAGATGAAATTTTTATTAAACATGTAATAAATGTGAACGTTACAGAATTGAGAATACTATATCAATAGAGAGGCAACCAAATTAAACCACATTATAAAAGGCACTTATTAAACACTTGCTTTTCATATATATACCTATATTTCTATATATATAGGAAGCTAAGCAACAATGGAGCTCAAACCTATTCTTCTAATTGTTCTCTTCATCTTCTCTTCAACTCGTTAGCTCTCTCTCTCTCTCTCTCTCTCTCTCTCTCTCTCTCTCTCTCTCTCTCTCTCTATATATATATATATATATATATATATATATATATATATATATATATATATATATATATATATATATATATGCAAATTACAACCACCCCTGAGTTATGGTCAAATTACGAAAAACCCACTCCTGTTTGGGTAATTACAGCAACCTCCTCAATTATGTATTATCTTACGAAAAACCTCTCTAGAGATAAATTTAGGGATGTTAAATCGGTGAAAACAGAACCGTTTTTTTTTTGTACGCCAATATTTCATACCGTTTACCGAACTGAATATACGATTTGGTTCGGTAATTAATCGAATTACATAAATTTTATGTAAAAATATTTAGAAGGAGGGGGTGGCTGTAATTATCCAAACAAGAGGGTTTTTTTCGTAACTTTGCCATACCTCAGAGGGTGGCCGTAATTTGCCATATATATATTTATACATAAGATTTTTATACTAAAATTTATATGTTTATATATTAATGTAGCTCTTTGTTTTGCAGCAAAAAATGAATCGAGTCGTCTGAGTGAAAGTGTTGGAGCTGAATCCCCATATAATAATGTAGAAACCAACGATTACTATGGGGAAGACCCCGTATTTGGCTGGTGCCGTAGCGTTAAATGCGATACAATAGCTGAATGTGGGCCGTATGAATGCACGCGCTGCGGTGACAATAAGAGATGTCTACCTTAATTCATCGGGAAAAAAACATCACTTTCACACTTTGTTGTAGTAATGAAGGGAATGAAAAACGGTATTTTTGTATATATTACCGGTGCTTCACCCGTGTGATGCATGGAAATATTTTCATGACAATAAATATTTGATTAGAACAAAGTCGTCGAAATAAAAATAGGGGACGATTAAAACCACCAACATAAAAAATAGAAAATTAATAGATAATGACAGTAATACCATTAATAAAATCAATACCATACAAATTTTGTGTGTGGTATTGATTTTCATTAAGGGTAATAATGACATTACCAATTTATTTTTTATTTTTTACTTTTTTATGTTGGTGGTATTGAAGTGAGAAAAAAACGATATTTATTTTAGCCGCTTCCATAAAAATATCAAAAATTGATATGCAATTTATACAAAGTAACGTAGTTGAGAAATATACAAAACAAATGATTTTGTTTGTTGTAAGCAAGGAATTAAGCAAAAATAAGTGATAAACATCGAATAAGGAAAGTTACATGCACAAAATATCGTATCAAAAATCAAAATTTCCGGTAATTTTCAAAAGAATTGAAAATCAGAACTTCCCGATTCAAATATTTATCCACATCAAAATTGACAAAATTCAAAAATTTCATTCCGATTTTCACTCCTAATTATTACTGGTGCCTAAGGGTGTAGAATCTAGAAAAAATGAAGAACCCCACTATTAATTGGGCCAGCACCGAAGTTTGAAATAAATAAATAATATATATATATATATATATATATATATATATATATATATATATATATATATATATATATATATATATATATATATATATATATATATATAGCAGGTGTCACAATATACCTTTTTTTTTAGTCAAACCTAAATTATAATTGCATAATTAATTAATTAATATCCGAGCCCAACAACCAACGACTACCCAATTAATAAATATACTAAATCTTCCCTATATAAACATCGTACCTCGTAAGTTTTTTCTCCACACAAACACAAAACACACACACACTCAACACACAAAAAATACCAATTCATAATCACTTACATTTTTATTGCAAAATGGCTACAATGATGAAGGCCACAACGTGCATGCTCCTCGTCGCCGCCGTGTTGGTGACGATGATGGCGGTTGTGCCACGTGGCGAGGCGGCGATAGGATGCGGCACGGTGGTTTCGTACATGAAGCCGTGTCTGCCATACGTGACTGGAAGCGGCCCGTTGGGCGGCTGTTGCGGCGGCATTAAGGGGCTCAACTCTGCCGCCAAGACGACACCCGACCGACAAAGTGTTTGCAGCTGCCTGAAATCTCTCGCCGGCGGTGTCAACCTCGGCAAGGCCGCCGCGCTTCCCGGACAGTGTGGTGTTAATATTCCTTACAAGATCAGCCCTTCCACTGATTGCTCTAAGTATGTATATATATAGTAATTAATATCATAATTTTATAATTAATTAGTACTAATTATATTGTGTGAATTATTGATTAATTAGTACTAATTGTGTGACTATTATGTTGTGTGTTTTTCAGGGTGAAATGAGTTGACTCGAAGGAAAGTCAAGTGATGCAGCATGCTATATATAATATATGTTTAACTAAATAAAAAGTTTTATTAGTTCACTTTTGAGTTAGTGAACTTGATGCATGTATACATGTTATATATCTACATTATTTATTTGATGAATATATAGTAGCTATTGTCCTTGTGATATTATTATTGTTGGTGACAAGTAACATATTACATATATAATTGATTAAGAATTACACTTCCATGGAAGCAGAAATTAATTGAAAATACGAAAAATTACAACTATCGCGGCTTGCCAAAACAATGTCCTTAAGATGGAATTTACGTAATGTCTAGGTGCAACAGTCTCTCCCAATAATCTCTCAAGATACAAGAGTCGGATATTTCGATATTTGCACAAATTCTAAGCCTAAACGTAGGAGTGAAATATCAATATAAAATTATTAAAAAGAACTTCTCAAACGTGTGTTTAAATCATATGCGACAAACTGACCATATTTTGTCATATTTATAGATACTTACGAGTCTTTTCCTAGAACATTGTGTTGTTTGAACCATAGTTGATTTAATGGAGATATTTGTTGTTTAGGAAGAAACAAATTCATTCCAAACACACATATTCAAAATGTCCTAACAATTTATATTTACATAAAAATTCCAACAAATAGAACTATATTCATTCATGCAAGAAATACAGATTAAATAAAAGATGTAACTATAATACTTGAAAAATAAAATTGTAATGATATTTTTATTTTTTTATAGAATAAAATTATATCAATTGCATGCAAAAGTATAATTGTCACTATCAAAGTATATATGAATGATTGGTTTAATCAACACGTGTTCTACAAAAGCACCACAGAAAAGTAAGAATTTTCAAAAGATTATTTGAAGACAGTGACAATAATAACAGTGACAGAGTGAGTATAGAGCAACGGTGTATATATATATACACCGTGACCCTATACTTATTATGTTTTACTTTGCCTCTATAAATTAACATAAATATTCTATCCGACGACTTCATATTGTATGAACATATGCCGATTAGAATGTATCTCCCACATTTTGAGTTCCATTTACTTCAACAGAAAGATTACAAATTGACAATATTTGTTTTACGCAAATGGATGGTGAAGACCACGTAGTCGAAACTTATCAATATAGTTTTGGATCGATCAAAATTGTACTTACTCTTCCAATATCTATTGTAATAACGACTGGTGGACTCCATCCTACTATTTATCCATACTTTTACATTAGATACTATCAATTTTTTTTAAGCCGCGACGATAACTGACAATACTAGTTTCATTAATTTCATTAAATGCATGCAAGACCAAAAAAAAAAAAAGAATTAATGTATAAATACTATAATACTCTTATTTATCTTGCACATGAATTATAAGTCTGGCCCACCCAATCATGGAATAATTTCACAAAATGAAAATTTAAAAGCAAGTAAAATTAGTTATGTGATTAATACTTCCAAAGCCACTCTACAGTTTACACACAGGTGTGCATATTTTTCTTTTGTATTGTAACAATTGATTAGTTGATTAATAGTGATTATAGTTGGCAGTTGAGAAGTACAAATCAGAGGTACAATCATATTATTTTAGAGTTTGACAAATAATATAAGTAGAATTTAAGTCCAACTTTACTGCTAAAATCGAGAAATTCATTCCAAAACTTAATTCCAAGATACATGCCGACCACAAATTTGTCACAAAGTTATTAGGTTGCCCCTATCAAATCGGTCACGTTAAGAAGTATGTGGCCGAGCCAGAATTTCATCATCGATCATAGAGTCAGATATAAATTAAAATTTTAAAAAAAATCGTAATATAAATTTATGATATATATGTAGCAATTGTTACAAGTGACGATTTAACTTTCTTCTTTTGATTAAAAAAAAAAACAACTAAATTCTTAAGCATATACTTTTAAAAAAAGCACACGGCGTTGTTTCAAGTTAGGTAATGTAACTCTGATTAATTGAATCCGTACTCAAGATTTCATTTATTTCTTTCTCGATGTACAATTTTTCGATATACAATGTCAATAAAACAAATATTGTCAATACTTTATCGTAATCTCTATGTTGAAGTAAATCGAACTCAAAATGTTATGGGGATACGTTCTACGGTTCTAATCGGCATTTGTTCATACAACATGAAGTCATCGGATAAAATATTTCCGTTGCTTTACGCCTTTACCTATTTCATTAAATTTGAAGGACTTCCATTCATAACTTTTAATTTGTTGTGTATAACTAAATTGCTACTAAGAAAATATAGGGGCAGAGTAAAACATAATAAATTATATATACATATATATATATATATATATATATATATATATATGTTTGTGTGTGTGTGTGTGAGGCAAAAAAGAATTCCATAGCCGCTGGTCCTATTCTGGCTCCGTCGATGTCACTGCCATTAAATATTTTTTTGAAAAATCTTACTTACTTGTGGTGCTTTTATAGAACACGTGTTGATTAAGACAATCATTCGTATATACTTTGATAATGACAATGATTCTTTTGGCGTTGAAAAAGAAAAAAAACATCCATACAATTTTATTTCTTGAGTATTATCAGTTACCTCTCGATTAAAACTTAATTTTTTATTATTTTTGTAGATTTGAAATCCACTCCGATCAATATGAACGGCATGTTTTTCTGAAAAAAATAATACTTGTTTGAGAAGTTCTTCGGAGTAATTTCATGTCGAGATTTCGCTCCTACGTTTCGAGTTGGCCGTAAACTTTGAATTTGTGTGCAAATATCGAAATATCCGACAGTTGCACCTAGACAAAATGTAAACATTGTCTTAAGAACATTGTTTTGGCAAGCCTCTAATATTTGTCATTTTTTGTATTTCGGATTAATTTGTACTTCCAATTGTAAGTGTAATTCTTAATCAATTATATAGGCAGATTGTTATTTGTCACCAACAATAATATCAAAAGGACAATTAATAAGGAAAAATAGCTACTATATATTCATCATATAAATAATGTAGATATATAACATGTATACATGCATCAAGTTCACTAACTCAAAAGTGAACTAATAAAACTTTTTTATTAGTTAAACATATAGTATATATAGCATGCTGCATCACTTGACTTTCCTTCGAGTCAACTCATTTCACCCTGAAAAACACAACATAAAAGTCACACAATTAGCACTATAATCAATATTAATTCACACAATAATTAGCACTAATTAATTATAAAATTATGATATTAATTTCTATACATATACATACTTAGAGCAATCAGTGGAAGGGCTGATCTTGTAGGGAATATTAACACCACACTGTCCGGGAAGCGCGGCGGCCTTGCCGAGGTTGACACCGCCGGCAAGAGATTTCAGGCAGGCACAGACACTTTGTCGGTCGGGTGTTGTTGAGTGTAGATATTACACTCAATACGTTAACTTTACGTGGATTTTTTGTTTAGATTTAATTATATTTGTGCTTTAATTGATTGATTTTGTGTTTTATAGGTGAAAAACGAGAATTAGGTGTCCATGAAGGAAAAAAGATCAAAAAGAAAGGAAAAAGTTGCAAATAAGGAAACAAATCAAATTGGAAGAAGGAATCTCGCCACAGCTTTGACAGTGTCCACGATTTCGAGGATATCTCTCTCATACGAACTCCGAATTAGGTGATTTTGGCGGCATTGGAAAGCTAATTTCAAGGGCTACAATTCTTATTTACACAATATTCCAAAATTCGGACTCCAACATGGCGAAAATCGAAGAACAAGTCCTGATGGGGGAAAGTGGCGGAAATTGATTCCTATTAGGTTTCTACTACTTCCTTATCAAGAAAAGCCTATAAAAGCAACATGTCTCTACACCATAAGCACGAAAATTTTACACCACAAAACGCGAAGAACGAAGATCAACGAAGACTCAAGCATAGTTTTTCTTATTTATTTTATTTATTTTATTTTGTTTATCATAAGAATTACGAGTAGCTAAGTTTTTAATCTAGGATTTTATTTGAACCCTAGGTGGGGATGGTGAACCCGTTTTCTTGAGATTATGCAATTATGATTTTATGATTATTTCTTCTACTTGTTATGATTGTTAGTGCATGAACTTGATCAATTTATGTGCTTTATCTGTGATTATTGGGATTGACTCGACAGAGCTATTTTGATAATTAGACGGTAGGTAGAAGAGCCTTCGAGTAGTTTTCACCGGATGAGTGTGTCAATTGCATGTGGTGTCGTAGACATACAGATATCACCTTAGGTAGCCATTTACGAGACTTGTTAGTTAATGCTTTATTTATAATTGGTTTGCATAGACATATAGTGAATCGTTTATGAATAATAGACTCATAATACACGCGACAGCGGGTTATGAGTAAATAAGTGTCTCGGGTTAATAATCATGAATCATGTATTTCATAATTGAGGGGTTTTGGGTGAGCAATTCTTGCATAGGGGGAAGATAAAATCCTAGGTCCGTTTTAATTGATATTTTCCCGTGTTATTTGCTTTCTTAATTAGTTTAGTTGTTTAATTAATTTAATTTGACAAACTTGCGTAGGCTGGATAAAAATCATAATTGTTAGAATTTGGTACTTAGGATTAGGTAATTTGCGTATTCCCTGTGGGATCGACATCCGACTCTCACGAGTCCACTTTATTACTTGTTTGCGATACGTGCACTTGCGTGTTGGTATTTAGCACCCAACAGGTGTCGTCTTGGCGGCAGAGTTGAGCCCCTTAATGCTGCCGCAGCAGCCGCCCAACGGGCCGCTTCCGGTCACATACGGCAGACACGGTTTTATGTACGAAACCACCGTGCCGCATCCTATCGCCGCCTCGCCACGTGGCACAACCGCCATCATCGTCACCAACACGGTGGCGATGAAGAGCATGCACGTTGTGGTCTTCATCATTGTAGCCATTTTGCAATATAAATGTAAGTGGTTATGAATTGGTATTTTTCGTGTGTGTTGAGTGTGTGTGTGTGTGTGTTTTGTGTTTGTGTGGAGAAAAAACCTAAGAGGTACGATGTTTATATATAGAGAAGATTTAGTAAATTTATTATTGGGTAGTCGTTGGTAGTTGGGTTCGGATATTAATTAATTAATTATGCAATTATAATTTAGGTTTGACAAAAAAAAATATTGGTATATTGTGACACCTGCTATATATATATATATATATATATATATATATATATATATATATATATATATATATATATATATATATATATATATATATATATATATATTTATTTCAAACTTCGGTGCTGGCCCAATTAATAGTGGGGTTCTTCATTTTCTCTAGATTCTACACCATCAGACATCCGTAATGATGTTAACACTTAAAAAAGAAAAATACAGTTTTCCTTCCTTAAATTTGAATCGATTTTACATTTGGTCATTTATGTTAGAAAAAATATATATAGTGTCTCATATTTCAAAAATTCAATACTGTTAGTCATTTTCGTCAATCGTATGTTATAACTAACGGAATCAATTATGTGTCCTTCACTACTGTAACTGACGGATTAAAGACAAATTGGCGGAAATGACAAAAAATGTCAAATTCTTGAAACACGAGTGATCAAATGTGAAATCGTCATTTTAAACTTGAGGGATGAAAGACAGTGAATTTCCCAACACTCAATATTAAGGGTCTCTCATAAGTCATGTTTATTAATGGGGATAATTTGGTGTACCCCTTATTTCAATCTTACATGGGTAAGAGTACAACCTGTTAGATTAATATAGTTATATGCGGCGATTTGAACAAAAAAATCGTTAAAATGAAATAAAATTATATGTACATGGACATAAACACTCTCGAACAATAAATTATTTATTTATGGAAGTCTTTAATTACGTAAATTGTGAGAATAAAATCTCATATATCACATCGTAAGATTTGGAAGGGAGTTATGAGATGTGGTGGGAAAAAAAAGTCATCCTTGAAAAGAGTTATTGAGACGTGATTGAGAAAAAAAAAAACTCATTCGTCCTTATGCGTTATGAGACTTGAGTTTATTCTTGTTCGATAGCAAAATCAATATTCACGAAGAGGAGTTCTTAAAATCAATTTCCATCGGGGCTATTTTGTAATTCGGACATTTTGGAGATTGTGGGCGCTACTTGTACTCACATGACGTTCTTCATAGTCTTTGTATACTTGGATCACGTGCGGAGAGACATAAAATATCGAGTGGGCATTATGTAGTTTGGTGGAGGTCATGGGAAAGTGTCATCAGTCTGATTGCATTGTAACAAATCGAGATTTTGCTTTGATGAAAACAATAGCCAATGTGTATACATTCAGTCATCACTTGTTGTATCGATGACATGCAAGAATATATTGGCTAATTGAACGAAAATGTTCACAAACAACAATAACAAGTGAAAGTCGTTTCAGCCGGCTTGGCTGGCTCTTAGTAAACGAGATACTATTGATGAATTCAATGAGGAATGGGGGGCAATAAAGCAATCATTTGTTGGTCACCTTACCAAACGTGTTGCGCAACCACTCCAACTTCACAGCCTTTGCACTGCCTAATTTGGGTCATTATCCACGAGAATCATACTTAACATTCGGTGCAACAAATGCCCATCCGACTTAAATTTCTTCGTCAAATGAGCACAAGAGATTGTACGTCTGAAAACTAGCAGATCTACCAACATGCTCACATCATCTAGTGTGATGATCATTTCTCCAACATACAAATAAAATGTGTTGGTGGTGAGCTGCCACCTCTCTATGAACGCTTCAAGTAGGTGACTGTTCACACAAGCTTGTACGAGGCGCGTATAACTGCCATAATAAACGGCACCTGAACCCATCTCTCCAATTTTATTGTGTGATTCCGGATTCTGAATTCTTTGCAGTGGTCTGAACCTCGTTTCAAATTTTGATAAGAAATGTGCTGGTTGAAATTCAGAATCAACTCCGGTACTTGTGGACCTTCAACTACAAGTGGGTCCGGTTAAGCGGTTGATGGGACCAGTGGAGCGGTTAGAAACGGACTGGAGTCGGTATGGCAGCCAATGAAGAAGAAGGACCTTCCTCGGGCAACTACCCCGTGCTTTAAATGATACATTTCACTAAATCTTATGTTTTTGGTTGAGGTGGTCATTCAACATGGTACCAGAGTCAGACCAAATGAAAGGTCCTGAGTTCGAATTCCACCGCCACCCATTTCAAATATTTCAAGTGCAAGGCTTCAAATGTAATCCGCCTGCACTTGAGGGAGCGTATTGAAAATATTAATATTAAATGATACATTTCACTAACAACTTACCCTTTTGTTTGAGGTAGTCATTCAACAATATTGTTGAACAACAAATCACAAAATACGTTAATCAATGCTTAAACGACCATATCCGAAGCACCCATCAACAAATAACAAAAATTCAATGCTCAAAACAACCAAATTCTACAGGAAACAAAATGAGCTTACTTGAGCGACGGTAATGGCATCCGACGATGGCGATAATGGCGGCGCTGGAACGAGCGGAGCAAAACGGTTTTTAATTTGGTCTCAAAATGAAAAAAAATAAAATTCGTATAAGTTGTATTTGTTGAGTAAGAGATATTTTGATTCTGTAATATTGATATTAAACTAGGAAAATATCACATTTCCTTTTACTCTTTCAATTTTGATTAAAACTTTTCTAAAAAAAAAAAAAAAAGAAAAGTTTGATTAAAACTTTTTATTTTTTGAGGGTTTTTCATATTTTATTATCTTTAACAACGACTAGGGGCAAAAAAAAATGAAAAACAAATAATGAGGAACACCAGCGGTGGAGAAGACGATCGAGACAAAGACACTTCGTCGTCTTCGACTCTCGATTCAAGATTCAGCCAAACTCTGAGAAATGTTCAAGGGTATGATTGTAATTTAAACTATGAATGTTTTGTTTTCTCTCTCTTAGATCCACCACTTCACTCTTAGAACATCATCTATTTTTCTTGCAACACCCAATAAGTTTCTCTAGTTTACTTTTAGATTTCCTTCTACTTTTGTCCGATTTTGCGTTCCCATTTGGTAATTTGGCTTCAATTTTCAAATGGGTTCTTCAATCTAAGATTATGCACATGTTCTTTATGACGATGATTTTTTTTTTTTTTTGTAATTTTAGGTCACCCCTGAGGTATTGTCAAATTACGAAAAACCCCCCTCATGTTTGATTAATTACAACCGCACCTCAACTAGGAGTTTTCTTACATGTTAACGCTTATGGTGTCAAACTCAATATAATCTTCTAGACTTATGGTGTCAAATTCAACATAATCTTCTAGATTGCGAGGAATGTTCTCTAGTTTGTACTCGTTTTTGTGCAAAAATATATAATTTCTGATTCTGATGCACCATAATCTGATATTTACAAGCCGATAAACATATCTTATGATCATCTTATTTTTCAATATACAGTAAAACCTCGATAAATTAATACTCAATAAATTAATAACCTCGCTTAAATAATAGTTTCTTCTGTTTCCGACTCGATAAAAACCTACTAAATTGTTAGTTCGATAATTTAATATTTCGCTAAATTAATAGAATTTTGTTAATCCCGACTGTATTAATTTATAGAGATTTAATTGTATGGAGCTCGAATGGGGTAAAATGAGTACAAATTGGAGAATATTCCACGTAATCTAGAAGATTCCACTAAATTTGACACCACAATGGTTTGATGGGGTGATTGTAATTACCCAAACATAAGGGGTTTTTTTTGTAATTTGATCATACATCAGGGGTGGCCGTAGTTTACCCCCCCTTTTTTTAATAATTTGGTGAATTATGAGATCCTAGGATTATAAACCTTTAGGATGGTTTGTAGTGCTGCAAGTAAAATTGGTGCTTCAATGTTGGTGTTTTTGATGTCTTTATTACTTTATAAATTGATTTCTCAAAAAAAAAAAAAAAATAATAATAATAATAAACAAATAAAAGTAGCTGATTTTTTTTTGTAAGACGAACAGGTTGCTCAAAGGTCGTAGTTTCCCCGGTAAAGTATTGATAACCCGTCGTTCAGCACCGTTGGATCAATCGTTTTTGTCTTCTCCAAGCACCGATAGGACTTACTCAGACAGGTATGCTGAAATCGAGGCACGAGTGGATAAATCGATTCAGGTATTATTGTAAATTTACGTCTTCATTCCGTCCGACAGGTATACGAGACATTCATTCTTATTGTGTGTGTGTAGGATGAAGTACTCCAAGACAGAAGAGACGATGGCAAATCTGTAAATCTTACCAAGTCTTCGAGTATCGAGAGTATATCAGAAGAGACGCGTAGAACAACAATAGGTGCAAGAGCTACTGATTCCGCAAGGCTGATGAAGTTCAGTAAGGAGTTATCGGGGACTAGTGTCGTTTTAGGTGTTCTACATTTTACTCTCTCGAATTGTTTTTTTTTTTTTTTTTTTTTTTTTTTTTTTTTTTTTAATTATTTATTATAATTTTATAATGTTTGAATTTGATGTGTGACGGGCGTTTTGCAGAAAAACTACATGAATTAGCATGGAGTGGTGTTCCCCTACACTTGCGCCCTACCGTATTTTCTCTAGTGTATCTCTCTCTTTTGTTCTACAACTTTTCTATGTTCTCTGTTGTTTCTCCCGTGTTTTCTCTCTCTCTCTCTCCCTCAAATCTCGATCTCGATATTTCCGCTTTGCATCCCTCGTAATTCATCTATCTCAAATCTTCTTTTAGAAGCAAAGGAATCTCCTACTTGGGCCCAAAGAAGGACACCTTTGAAAATAAATTTTTCTTTTATGACTCTTGCCATGACTCTAGATAAATTAGGATACCAATTGTTACTCATTAATTGTTAACTTGGAAGACACTTCAATAACAAAACAATATGTTAGCAAAAATGATCAAATTAAAATCAGGGAAACAAATGATAACTTTAGCAAAAGTACGCAATAAGAATTGAGTTAAAATACTCAAGTATTAGATTATAATATCCCAGTTAAATCGATAAAAGCTGATCAAATGGGTTAAAAAACAATAAAACAATGAAACAAAGTTGGCTAAATCTCAGTGATGCATGGTCTCTCATCTTTATATTTAGTCCAATTTTTGTCCTTCATGTCTCAATTGTCTCACGATACGTCCAATTGCATATTTCACGTTTAATTGTCTCATCTTGGTTTTAGAGGGTCCAATTGTATTAATAAATTCAAAAATATAAATCTTTTTTAAGTAAGTTTATGATCCGGACTGTTCTGCCTTAGACCATCTCCAATGGAGATGGCTATGGGTAGGGGTGGGGTGGTAAAACCACCTCCAATGGAGGTGGGTCAAAGGGGTGTGGGTCTGGGGTGGGTAGGGGTGGGGAGAGGGGGAGGGAGAAAACCCTTGAGCTGCCCCCTTCCAACTCACGTGCTGGAAGGGGGCGTGTATCACACGCCTCTTTTTTTTTTTTTCTTTTTCTTTTTTTTTTCTTTTTTTTTTTCTTTTTTATTTGTTATATAAGTTAATTTTTTTTCTTTTTTTCTTTTTTTACTTGTTAATTTTATATTTTTTTTTATTTTCCTTTTCTTTTGTATTTATTTTTTATATTATATCATTATTTTATTTTATTTCAATTATTTAGTTACATAATTTAATATCACATAATTTCAATAAAATCAAACACTTAATTTGTAAATAAAGACTTTTAATATTTTTGTTTTCATTTCTTTTTCTTTTATTTTATTATTTTCTTTTGAATTATATCTTTATTCATAATTTTATTATTATTATTTTATTTTTTTCTTTATTTAGTTTTATTTTATTTAATTTTTAATATATTTTTTTTATAATTGTAAAAATTAGAAAAAACAACTAATACGATTATTGTACTTTTTATTATAAATTTGAAATAACAACATAATTGTATTATTATAATTAAATTATTATTATTATTATTTATTATCATTATTTTTATTATTAATTATTATTAGTAATAATAATTATTAATTATTAGTTATTAATACTAATATTAATAATAATAATAATAATAATATTATTATTATTATTATTATTATTATTATTATTATTATTATTATTATTATTATTATTATTATTATTATTATTATTATTATTATTATTATTATTATTATTATTATTATTATATTATTATTATTATTATTATTATTATTATTATTATTATTATTATTATTATTATTATTATTATTATTATTATTGTGGTTGTTATTATTATTATAGTGAGAGTGAGAATTGGAAAAAAAAGTAATAAAAGACCGAACGATTGGAAACGACGTAGGTAGAGGGAGGGAGAAGGGGAGGGGTAAGGAAGGGGGAGGGGAGGGGCAAACCCCCCATCTCCATTGGAGATGCTCTTAGGAAATAAAGGAATGGTGAGCCCAATTCCTAAAAAGGAGGACCTGAAAGCCCAAGACTAGGGAGGGGGGGCCAATGGTATATAATGGGTCAATGGAAAGCGAGGTATATGAAGCTGTGTACGAGAGATCGGGTCATTGTGGCGAGTAACTTTGTATCTCGGTAAAATAGTGTACTTTCCTCGGCCTTCAGAGACAAAAGGTACGGGGACAGTTCTGGAGAGAAAGGGACATGTGGCAGACTTATACTGGGAAACGAGCAAAGAGAAGAACCAGTGGTGATCTGTCCCGTGGCAGAATAGGTAGTAGTAGGGCGACAGTTTGGGCCTAGAAAATGTAATCCATGACCCAAAATGAGGCCCATATTTACTTGTAGTATACATATGGGGTCATTTTTCGGTTACGGGGCTGCCACCTGCCACCTGCCACCTGCCACCTTTTGAATATAATACACAATACAAATTTTACTTCCTTGTCTTTCAAGAAATAGAACCATTGTTCATCAAATAGTGCTTCATCATATAATATACATTGGTCTATCATATATTCGTTTAGAGAAATCCATTTAATAGTCCGTTAAGGTCCGCAAGATGACCTTTATATTTCATATACCCGTATAAAGCCCAATATAATCTTATGGCCATTATGATCCCATCAGTTTATTCCTAAATAATTTCACGGTTAATATATAGTTTATTACTAAATAATTTCACGACCAATATTATTTAAGGACATACTTTATTATTTTGCCCGGGGTTTGATTACATCGTTATCGACCTTGATGAAATGACAAGAATCACTCCCTTCGTTTCAAATAAATATCATTTTTAATTTGTAGCGAGTATTAAAAAAATTAATAAATATGTGTTGATTTTAGGAAAAAAAAAAAACATAAAATGGGACTAAAATACCTTGTCCTTTAATTTTTTTTCTACTAATTCTCTTTTAAATCATTAATATTGAAAAATAGTAAAATTGAAAAATCGGTAATAAATGCATTATTGAAATTCTGAAGTGAAAGATAATTGGCACACGAAAAGTTCCGAAAACAATAGTTAATTTGTAATGGGAGAGTAGGGACCAAAAAGTTTTATAATAGAAGGGGGACCAAATATTGGTAATAATTTTTATTTGTATATCTCTCCCATGTTGTTTTTAGCCAGATAATGTACGCTGGGTGTTGTCCTTTTTATTTGAAATGAATATAGTATATATGTTCAATAGACAGCGATTCCTCACCTAAAATTTATTATTATTAAAATTTATTAATTTATTTAGCACGTTGCCCTCACGGTCTTTTAATATTTTTTTTTGTAATAAAATAATAAATTGAGACAAAATTGAGGTAGGAACTTTTTTTTTTTTTTTCTTTTTATCAATCAAAGAGGAGAATAGTTATTGGTTCTCTAATTCTTCTGCTCATGTCTCGGACTTATAACCAAACAGATCATAACTTAGGTGCAAAGTGTTTTCAAACATGCTATCTTGTCTTGACAATTGTGGTAGGAGCTTGTAATAGTCCCAAAGCATAATATAAAAGACTAAAAAAATATATATATATGTATAAAAAAAGTAAAAATAGAAACTCAACGAAAAATTTAAATCTGAACATCTCAAGCAATCAACTGTGTTAATATCAAACTAATTTTTTTTTATTGACATTGCGTATGAGGTTTTATGTTTATTAATCTCTCCTTTTCTTGTCCTTTTTTTATTTTTTTGCCTTTTTATTAGTGTTAATGGTACATTTACAACCATCACAATATTAAAGGTTAACTACGGTCACCCTCTGAGATAAAAAAATCTCTTATGTTTGGGTAATTGCAACTATCCCTTTTAACTATAAATTTTCTTACACTACCGTCCTTCTGCTGTTAAATTCAACAGAACCTTCTACATTCCGTGAAATATTTTCTAGTTGGTACTCGTTTTGTGCAAAAATACAGTTTCTGATCGATGCATCAAAATCTAATATTTACAAGCTAAAAAACACATCTTATGATCATCCTGTTTCAAAATGTAGAGCTCAAATGGTGTAAAATGGGTACAAACTGAAGAATATTCCACATAATCTAGACGATTTCGCTAAATTTCACACTGTAATGGTAGACGTGTAAGAAGATTCATAATCGAGGGAGGTGGTTGTAACTACCCACACATGAAGGACTTTTTCGTAATTGAACTTTACCTCAGGACGGCGTAATTTACTCCAATATTAATGGTTCGATTCGGTTTTCAAAGTTAGTGAAAATCTTACTCGTGGCATAATAGCTATGGAATCGAAAAATTCATCTTAAAAATCTAGCTCAAGAAAAGAAGGCGCTCATTTTGTATATAAATATTGCAAAAGAGTTCTACTAATATGTTGAACATATTTTCCAAAAAAAAAAAAAAAAAAAAATATGTTGAACATATATAGAAACTTGCTCCGGTACAAATGGGTCGTAGCGTGACATGCAAATGGGTTTGGATCGGGTAGAACTTATAGAAGTTATCAAATGGGTTGTAGGCTCTTTAATTTCTTTGCACACATACATCTACTAATTATCGTGATTGTTTGTAATAAATAAAACTCATGGCTCGTTTGATTAAACTTATTTTAAGCAGTTGATAAGCTTTTACGTCTGATAAACTGTTTTAAGAGCTGATAAGATGTTACGTTTTATTTTTAGAAGGATAAAATGCACTTTGCCCCCTATAAATTTTCAGTTTTTGCACTTTCCGCCCTACAAATTAATAGAGACTTCCCCCTTCAAAATTTTGTTGCAGTTGCAGTTTGTCCAAATTACAGTTTCCAACGTTTTTTTATCGGGATCCCATTTATTCGTCCACTTCAAGGGCATTTGGGTCATTTCATTATTCCCATCTCAATTCTAATATCCTCATCTTTTCTAATAGACGAAAAACACAACCCATTTACTAATTTCAAGAAAAAGAAATTAGATTTCTTTTTTTTTCTCCCAAAACGAATCGTGCCTATTGAGGTTTCAAAATTGCGAGAATCTTCAATTTTTTTTTCTCATTTAACAGTTATTAAGGTGATTCGTCCTTCAAATAACACAAATGCCCTTCAATTGGATAGGTTCATGGCAATTCCGATGAAAAAAACTCCAAAAATTGTCATTTCAGGCAAGGTGCACCTGCAACAAAATTTTGAAGGCGAAAAATCTCTTCTCTAAATTTGTAGGGGGGAAAGTGCAAATTTTGAAATTTTCTAGGGGGCGAAGTGCATTTTGTCCCTTTTAGAGTTAATTTTTCAAGTGTTTAAATAATGAGCTTATAAGTTTTTTTCACTCAAAAACATTAAATATGATCTTAAACAAAAAGATGGAGTGAATATATTTAAAAAAACTCTCTCTAGCAACTTTTTTTTTTTTAATTGTAAGATCTTTTTAAAAATAAATTACCAAACACGATAGAAGATTTTATAAACTCTTAAATATCTTATAAGTTATAAGTTATTTTTAACAGTTTATAAGTTTAGCCAAACAGCCCCTAGCTATAACACCGGCCCATGTGTATATTATCATTTGTTAACCAATTTTGTCGTGCTTTTATAATCCTCCTCATCGCCTACAATATAATTCTACTGTGCAAAAGATACGCATCTACCATATAATAGTAAAATAATACGTATAGAGCTGGAATTAATAATAATTCCCCTACCCCATATCCCTTACCTCTTTGGATTGTATAGCAATTGAACAATTCATATATTCTATAAATAACTCAACAAAATTTGATGAAAATTCTATTCAAACAAAAGAGCATTTCTTCTACTGCACACTTACTTACCAAAGAGAGAGAGAGAGAGAGAGAGAGAGAGAATATTCGGAAAAAACGAAAGATGGTTTCTGAAAGCATGCAGCTCCCAATCATAGATTTTTCCGACCTCAAACGAGAAACACCAAACTGGGAAACCGTGAAAACCCAAGTGAGAGAAGCCCTCGAAGAGTACGGTTGCTTTGAGGCCAAATACGACCAAATTCCTCTTCATCTTCGAAAATCAATATTCGATGTTTTGCAACAACTATTTGATCTCCCTCTGCAAAACAAACTACGTAATAGGTCCAACAAACCCTACCATGGTTACGTTGGACAATATGCAATGGTTCCATTGTACGAAAGCTTGGGAATCGACGATGTGCTCACCCCAGGAAATATCGAAACATTCACCAATCTCATGTGGTCCGAAGGAAATCCCGCTTTTAGGTATTTACGTACTTCAATTCGTCCCACTATTTGTCTTTCCTTCTAATTAATCAGTTCAATAATAAGTCTAACGATATACTAGAATCTCAATAAACTAATACTCGATAAACTAATAACATCGCTTAAATACATATATTAAGTGACAATATTTTTATGTTGTCACTTAATCTTGATCTTTTTAACTGTCACTAGCTAATAGAAGTAACGATCCCTTTTTATTATCACTTTATAGCATTAGTGATAACCTATTAGTTACACCGACAGTGATATTTTTTTTTTTTTTGCCTAATTATGTATAAATTAGTGTTCTCACTCAATAGTTTATTTTTTGTAGTGTTACCCTCGGTCTCGACTCGGCGAAAAAAATTATAAATTATTAATTCGAAGATATAATATTTCACTATCTAATAAAATTTTGCTCTGTATTAATTTATAGAAGTTTAATTGTACTTTGCTCAAGAACATTTTTTTTTTGAAACATAATATTATTTGAGAGAAAATTATTGTGGGCGAAAGCAAGGCTAAAATGATAATATTCTAGGTTCTATGGAGGGGGGGGGGGGGGGGGGGGGGGGGGGGGGGGGTGCAGAGTCTGATTGATTAGGTATATTTTATAGGTTTCTAATTTGGCCCATAAAAATAATTTGTTGTCCTGTTTTTGAAATAGTTTTGGAGCTTTGTAACATGTTTAATCCATAAACTTGACTTATCTTAGGATTTCAATAATTTTTTTTTTCTTTTTTTTTTTTTTTTTTTTTGTGAATTTTCAATCTAAACAATCTCAATTAGTGGATAAGATTATACTATTCACTTTCATTTTTTTCTTTTTTTTTTTTTTGCCAGCCAAACTGTACAATCATTCTCGGATCAATTGTCCGAATTGGACAAGATTATGAGGACAATGGTGGTGGAGAGCCTCGGACTGGAAAAGTACGTCGACGAACACATAGATTCCACGAAATACCTTGTTCGAGTTCAAAAATACGATGGACCTCAAACCGACGAAACTAAGCTTGGACTGTCTTCCCACACGGACAAGAACACGATGACAATATTGTATCAAAATACGGTTAGTGGATTAGAAGTTCTCACAAAAGATGGACAATGGATCACTGCTCAGCCCTCACCCGATTCTTTCATTGTCATGATCGGTGAATCTTTCCATGTAAGTTTTCGACAATAACTTTTTTGAATGTTTTATGATTGTACTAACTGCTAATTCGATCAACGCAGAAAGATCTTATACATACTACATTCGTTTCTTTTTAAGTGTCACTTTAGCTTTAGATTCTTTTTCTCATATTAAGGGCCCGTTTGGCTAAGCTTATTTTAAACAGTTGATAAGCTCTTATGTCTGATAAGATATTTTAAGAGCTGATAAGTTGTTACATCTTATTTTTAGAATTAATTTTTAAAGTGTTGGATAATGATCTTATAAGCTATTTTTACTCATTATAAGATCTTTAATAAAAAAAAGTGGGGTAGAGGTACTTATTAAAAAATATTTTATTTACTCTGCAACAACTTATCTTTAAAAAAAAAAAGTTAAGATTTAAAAAATAAAGTATCAAACACTTTGGAAGAACTTATAAGCTCTTAAATATCTTATAAGCTCCTTTTAACATTTTATAAGCTTAGCCAAACACCATCTAAGTGTCACTTTAGAGTTTCAAATCATAATTTTTTTTTTCCATCTTTACCCCCATCAATAATATAATGATAAACTAATGAAATGAGAAAGAGACGATGAATATCCACAAGGGTAATCTGGTCAAATAAGCAATTTTTCCCCTACAAATCAAAGACTATTTAATAATTTTCTTAATCAGTGTGCATTTACCTTAAACGACACTTAAAAATAGAAACGGAGGGAGCAACATATCGATATATGTAGTTTTGATGAATACTTAACCAAGTTAATTATGCAGGCATGGACGAATGGTCGACTTTACCCTCCATACCACAGGGTAATGATGACCGGAGAAGAAGCAAGGTACTCGATCGGATTATTTTCAGTCCCGAAATCGGGCTACATAATTAAAGCACCCGAAGAATTGGTGGACGAAGAGCACCCCTTACTCTTCAAGCCCTACGATCATGTTCAGTTTCTCGATTTTTACTACACTCAAGCCGGTCAGACTTCTACAAGCGCGCTAAAGGCTTATTGTGGAGTCTAATAAATAAATAAACTCTAAAATTCGAATAATTGAGCATCTCCAGTTGTATTATTGTGTGTATCTGTTTGTGTGTTTTTGTTTGTTTATGTGTGCATGATGAGATGCTGTTTTAATTTATATGTAAGAGCATCTCCCACCCATCACCAAATCCTATAATTATCACCTAATTTAGGTATTTTTAGTCTCTCAACCTAAATCTCTAAATCACCATTACACCTAAAATTATAGTGATTTAGTTTAGTCTCCCACCCTGGTCAAACTCTATATCACTATATCCCTAAATCCTATATTTTCAGCAAATTTTTTGGTGAAGAAATTTTCATCTCCCACCCGTCCACCATATTACCATTTTTTTCCACCAAATCCTATTTTTTCTATCAAATATAGAAGTGAAAATAGGATTTGGTGTAATTAACACCATTTTATAATTAGCATATACAATTATTATATTAACTAATTTCATGTGATTATCAACTTATAAATATATTTATAGTAAATATATTAGTGTTAATTAGTGAATTAATTTTCAAAATTTAAAATATATTTATTATTATTATTATTATTATTATTATTATTATTATTATTATTATTATTATTATTATTATTATTATTATTATTATTATTATTATTATTATTATTATTATTATTATTATTATTATTATTATTATTATTATTATTATTATTATTATTATTATTATTATTATTATTATTATTATTTTTATTATTATTATTATCTATTGTCCCACCTTCTAAGGTTTCAAGAGATTTAGATAATACAAAATATGTTAATTTTCTTAGTCGACATCGAAATCTGATAAATCGAGGAGAACAAAATGAACTAAGGAGAAGATTGGTAGCACATTTGTGGGATAAACGTGATCAAATAGATGATGTTGAAGATGATGACGATAATAACTGTGAATGATATTCATATGCTAATAAGGGGTAGTCTTTCCTTGTTAGGCCAAACAAGGTTTTAACGAGCCCCTGTTATCAATGAAATATTTTTTTTTGGCCAAAACAAATGTTGTAATGTTTTTATAATGAACTTATGTTGTAATGTTTTTATGATTAATTTAAGTTGTAAGGTTTTAGGAAATAATTAATGAAATTATTGTTTATTCGTGGTTTTATTGTATGTATAATAATCTAAGTCGATTTTCATTCATGTTTCAATATTTTTTTATATTTATCATAATTTTAAATTATATACATAATAAAATCATTGTTTAAGATCAAATTCATAATCAATATTTTGGTAATAAAATAGACTAAATTTACAATTAACATTAAAATTATAATTTTGTAATATATTTGGTGAAATGCCATGGGAGACCAAACCAAATCGTATTATCTATAAATGGTAAAATGGTGAAATATTAATATTTTATTATTTGGTGTAAAATTTGATGGAATTGGTGGGAGACCAAATACACTATTTTGTCACTAAAAATAGAGAAATTATAGAATGGTGTGCTACGGGTGGGAGATAACACCATTTTTTCACCACCAAAAATAGGATTTGGTGAAAAAATGGTGTTAAGGGTGGGAGATGGTCTAACCAGATTGATGAAGATCTTGTTTTACTAGAAATTTCTATGTATTAACGCGAGTGTATTCAAAACGGAATAATTTGTACGAACTAGTTCAAAGATTATTGTCGTATTAGATAACAATATTAAGTATATATATTACTGTTTAATATAATAATATTTTTTAGTATTATTGTGCGACACAATAATATTATTTTGTTGACCGGTGAACACAACCAAAACAAAAATATTAAAAAATTAATATTACTGTATTAGACAATAATATTATTATATTGTGTTAGACAATGATGTCACTTTGTTGACCGGTCAACGGTGACAAAAAAAATTGTGAAAAAGATCCAAAAAGAAGAATAAATAAAATAAGAAAAGAAAAGTCAAAGTCGAAGACCGGCGTTGACCGCGGTCAGCTGCGGGAATTGCTTTTAAAAACAAAAGAATTCCAAAAGGAAAAGAAAAACCAAGAACAAATCAAAATCTGATGCTATATATGACAAAGGTTCTACCAGTTGCCAAGTTTGCACATTGTTTGAAGTTAGTTCAAATTGAGGGTCATGTTCAGCATAACAGTCATGGAGGTTGTTGATTAGTGATCCAATTAAGGAAATTTAATGTATTAGGGTTATATAGCTTAGCGAGCATGGACGAAATATAGGGTTGGGTATGGGTCGGTTTTATCAGCCAATTGATCCACTTTCGATTCGCTTCATTCGGTCGATAATTTTTTCGGTCAATAATTTTGTTGTCGGGCCAGTAATTTTAACCGACCCATATATAAATAGGTCAGCTGATGGTTTTCAGTTTATTCAAAAGTCGGTTGATCATGTAATATCGTCCAACCGACTTTAAAAAAAATTATTATAAATATTTAATTGTGATTCTTATTTTTCTAATGTTGAAATAATATATAAAAGAAGTAAAAACACAAATTTATAAACCTATCCGTACTATTTATATTTTATTATGCTTATTTCATATTTTTCATTTTATATTTACTTAGTGTAGAAGCTTAATAAATAAATAAAAAAAACTCTTAATTTTAGACTTCAGATTTTTACAACATAAGTTTTCCCAAAATTTTGAATTTCTTTTGAAAAAACTTCTAAAAACATCTGATTATTATTAAAAAAAATAAAAAAACATTAAATAGATGACGGATAATACCAACCAACTACCCATTATTTACCCGACAAAGTCGGTTGTCAACTATTACCCCAACCCATAATGGTCGGGCCGATAATGGTTTTCAATTTTCAGCAAAATTGGGTGATCGGATAGGATAGGTAATTGGCCAATAATTGTCCGACCCAACCGACGCCCATCCCTAACGAAATTAGTTATTATAAATAGATGTCTTATGTGTCTTAGGACTAAAAAGGTTATGAGAGAATACTTGCAAAACCACATAAACACGAGTGTGAGAGAAATAGGGTTTGATGTTAGTTAATGTACTTAGCATCTAGAAAATATCTTGAGTGTTTTAAGAGGTGTCGTGATTTTTACATTAAGTAGGTATAATCTGTAACTTCTTTCTTTCTTTCGGTTTTTTTTCTTTTTTTTAATGAAAGAACCTTCAGTCCACCATATAGGTATACTGGGTAAACTTATATTCTCGTATAATAGTTTGCAAAACATATAGAGAGGTAAACTACAATAGGCTAACTATGTGTGACAAACTTTACCTAGCGACCGTTGACAAAGAGATTTTAATCTGGATCAATTGACAAAGGCTCACTTGCTCCAACCACTGAACCATCCCTTGCGGGACTGTAATCTGTAACTTGAATCTCTTTCAGACTGTGCTAGTGAATTGGAGTCGGCTACTATGAGTGAATGTAGATCGAGCCACTACAAATTCTTGTTTTAATCTTCAAATTATGTTTTAGATTAATCCCTAGAAGTTAGAATTGCTTGAATGCTTTATTATATCATAGAAGTATAACTTAAATTAAATGCGAATAGTGACAACATTAATTAGTCTGATCACACATTTGTTTTCACCTATTTCTGAACATTGAGACGCTATGTAGCATGGACATGGAAACGGTGATACGGGAAAATCGAAAATGAACATGGAAAAACGGCATATTCCAGAAACGGGGATGTGGGAGTTTGGGGGAAACTTGTAAATATTAAAATTGTAAGGGTATATTTATAAAGTATTTATTTATAGAAAAAAAATTATATATTCGAAATAAATATTACCATCAACTATCAATTTAAAATTGATCATTAAATCGTGTAAATAATTAGGGAAGAACAAATATATTTGAAAATTTGTTGTTCAAACATGTTTTTAACTTTTTAGAAATTGCAAAATGACACATAAGGTGTTCAACAGGTGTCCTCGAGTGTATGACGTGAGATGTGCCTGAAACGCAAAAACGTTAAAAAGTTGAAGTTTTCGTACTACATAACTGAGACGTTATTTGAATAACCGGGTTGTTTTCAAACACCAATAATTTGTATAATTTATCATTAGAATATTTGAAAGATTGCGATATCCCTCACCACAAAATTTGTTATGTAGTAAAATTCCAATGTTGGCATAATCATCAAACAAATTAAATTTGATATATAATAAACTATTTGCCAATTTGGATACAGGCGGTTGAAAAATATAAACTTGATTAATGACAGATTGGATATTTAATATTTTTTTTGTTTTTTGAACGAATAAGAGAATGCACTAATATAATATATATGAGTCTATGACAAGTCTCATTTGTATACTATATTCCCTAAAGGGAAAAATACAGTTTTTGTCCCTCAACTTTGCATCGATTTCATATTTAGTTCCCCATGTTTATACGAAAATACATTTGGTACCTCATGTTTCAAAAATTTATTACTTTTAGCCATTTCCGTCAATTTTCCGTTAGTACTAACGGAATCAAGCGTGTGTACATCACTGTCTTAACTGACGGACTAGTGGTAAATTGATGGAAATGACCAAAAGTATTAAATTATTGAAGCACGAGGGACCAAATGTGTTTTTTGTAAATATGTGGGACTAAATGTGAAATCAGTGCAAACTTGAGGGACGAAAACTGTAATTTTCCCCCATAGTAATGCATAATAGTTTCGTTTCCAAATCTTTTACAACATCGTACATCTCATAGTAAAATATTTGAGGGGAAGATATGATCAGCTAGTTTGGATATAGAGACTAACAAATTAACAAGAAGAGTTGGCCATGGATTTTGTTTTTTGAATTTTCAAGATTTCATTGAGAAAAATAGCAAACACTTTGGAATAGCCAAAAATATAGTGTGGGCTAGTTAATAAATATAGTGTGGGCTAAATAAAAAAATGTAGTATCATACAACTGGGCTAAAAATATTAATGAGTTAAAAGTAAAACTAATAGTTAAAGATACTGCCTAATTACAAACGAATGCCCAGTATATGAGATTTAATTATTTATGATATTGTCATTGATTTATTTGGAGCTCCAATCATAATTAGATTAACTAAGCATGTAAATAACTTGGTTGTAGTAAAGATAATTAATTTATTTTTAATCACTTTCAAGTACTTTAGGATTTCCACCGTTTTTCTCCTCGAATCGATGACTGACTTAGGCTCCGAATCTTATGTGCGTTTGTGATGCAGGTAACACTCTCATTTTCCGAGCTGATAGAATTCATTAGATGCTCCCTTCAACAAAGAAAATGGAAGCGGCAACGTGCTGCCCATTGGGATATATGACTCTTGATCAACAGCTTGGGCTACCTTCGCCTGGGGAGAGAGGCTCTGCTACTAACCTCTCACCGAGAATTTGCCAGGTCTCTAGAGAGTGTCTCATATGTTCATCTCGTGCCTCATTGAATGAGCCCGTTTGGTTGAAGAATCGCGAGACGTGGCTTGGAGATTCATGCTCTTGCTCCGTCTGAGCCGCTATGAATTGTGCCACGGCTTCTACCATCATTACCCAAAGTGCTTTTGGGTCATTGCTAGGGGTGGAGATCAGATCGGATTTGGGTGTCTCGAAAAAATTCGGATTTTTTCATAAATCCAAAAGGCCTTCCGATTCCAATTCCGATTTTATCGGAATTCAAAAATTGATTCTGATTCCGAGTTTTCGGAAAATCGGAATTTTTCGGAAATTTTCATTTTTTGGAATTTTTCGGAAATTTTCATTTTTTGGAATTTTCCAAAAAAAATGAAAAATATGCACATATATATAGGAAAAAAAATATTAGTAATATATATATATATATATATATATATATATATATATATATATATATATAGTAATAATTATTAATAACAATTGGAAATAATCGGAATACTTTCGGAATTCGGAATTGAAAAAACATTCCAAAATCGAAATTTTTCGGATCCGATTCGACGGAAATCGGAATTTTCGTTCCAATTCCCACCCCTAGTCATTGCAAATGCCATAGGACTAGCAGGCTGATTTGGAGATGGTGGTCTCTGATTTTATGTATCCCGAAGTGGATCATGATCGGAGTGCTCCTCATCCCCACTAGCCTAGACACGGCCATGGGCCGGTTCGGGCCCGGTTCCGGGCCGGTTCACTCGGTTTGCAGTTCACTTTTTCCGGAACCGGTACCGGCCAGTACTACACACGGTTGGCGGGCCGGGCCGGCCCACCGGTTCCGGGCCTATCCGGGCGGTACGGAAATATATATATATATATATATATATATATATATATATATATATATATATATATATATATATATATATATATATATATATATATATATATATATATATATATATATATATATATATATATATATTTTGAAAATACTTGATGGATAAATAAATTAAAAGAATTACTTTTAAATAGGAAAAAAACAAAAGAAAATAAATAAAAGAACTTTAACTTAATTTTATTGGAAAAAATGGGGTGTGACGGTATTTATAGGAAAAAATGGGGATTCAAACAAGAGCAAATAACGGCCGGTTCATTGGGCCGATTCAGCTTTTTTCACATTTTTTTATTATTTTTTTTTCTAAATCCGGGTGAACCGTCAGGCCGGCCCGACGGTTCACGGTTCACCTATTTTTAAAACCGGGTCCGTCCCGGGGTACACTGGTCGGTTCACGGTCCCGGGACCGGTTCACCGGTTAACGGGCCGCTTCGGGCCGGTTCCGGGCCAAAAACCGGCCCATGGCCGTGTCTGCACTAGCCTCACGGTAGTTCTTTTGACAAATTTTCATTTCACTTCCACGAGAACCCCGAGTTTTCCATATACTGTGCTAAAATTAATGCAGTGAATAATAATTTAACGCAAATTGCCTCAATATATTCTTCAAATCTCAATGACCATTGGACAATCTTCCACAGTTGGGATAATAAGAGCGTTGTCTGCGTCACAAACACACGTTAGAGCGTCGTAACTTGGTTCAATAGAATACCCTTAGATACCTTTCAGCCATATATTCGAGAGGAAACTATGAAAATCATAACGTACGTGACAAATTAATATAATTTATAGGGTTAGTTAATATGACAATCGTCAAGGGACCCACAAATAAATTAATAATAACACATAAATAATTTATTGGGTATTTAATTTATGTCAACTATGTCATTATATTGGGTATTTAATTTATTTGTAATTGGGCCAGTGTAATGGCCAAATTCCGGCCGGCCAGAATATGATTTATTATTATTATTATTATACCATTTCCACCCTTAAAGGTGTATTTAATGCTTAGTTTACCCACCTAGTCATTTTAATTAATTTATGAAAAATGAAAAATTAAATTTATTTAATTGAAAGTAGTAATCTGATATCTAATGTATTGAAACTTGGAATCCTATAATTATAGGGGTTATTTGAGAAACCCCTCTTTACTTTTTTAAATGGGGGGAGGTCCAAAATATTTCAGTCCATTTGAGAAAAGTTCAAACCGATTTTCAGCCATTATGTTTCCCAGCTTTACCCCCGCCCGCCACCTCATCACTAGGTCACGCGCTCAGCGATTTTTTTTTCCGTTTTTTTAATCGACTATGGAGCAATTGTATATTATTCAACTATGATTCATCACTAGGTCACGCGCTCAGCGATTTTTTTTTCCGTTTTTTTAATCGACTATGGAGCAATTGTATATTATTCAACTATGATGAAGTATACTCGATTAAAAGTCTGCTACTAAAAATAACAAATCAAAACTACAAAACAATGCAAAATAAACTATATTTTACAAAAAAAAAACAAAAATATAAGAACATTATAATTGATTTATACAATTGGAATCAATAAAAAAAAAAAAGATTGGAGTCGATCAACCTTAATCGATACCAGAGCATAGTCGATTAAAAATCTGCTACTAAAAATAACAAATCACAACTGCGAAAAAATGCAAAATCACCTATATATTACAAAAACAAAAAATATACAAACATTATAATTGATTTATACAATTGGAATCAATAAACGAAAAATCGAAAAAAACTAAAAAAAATTGGAGTCGATCAACCTTAATCGACTACCAGAACATAGTCGATTAGCTTAATCGACTATGAATATGTACATAGTCGATTAAGGTTTCAGCCTGCGCAAAATTCTCTACACGCTCCGTTATCCACTGAATCCACAAAAAAACCCTAAATCTGCCTCCCCATCGTCACCATGTCGCTGCCACAATATACTATTCAACCAATCCCTAACAAGAATAAAATAAATAAATTAAATAATTCATACAAAAAAAAACACAAATGAACATTTCAATGTCCAAAAAAAACAGAAACGATTCAAGTTATTTGTCAAAACCAACATCAAAAAATAATATAAGAAAAAAAAACAAAAAAAAAACAAATACCTTCACCAACATCAATTGCAACAATGATTTTCTCATGCCTCATCCTCATGGCCGTCAACCCACAGCGTGGCCAGTCATCATCTTCAACGTCGTCGGTGGAAACCACCGCCGCGAACTACAGATCCATCACCACCCTTCACGCCGCAGCGGGAGGCGGTGACAAAAACTCTCCACCGCCACCACCTCCATCGGTCGATGTCTTGTTTTTCTTCCGAATTTTAGTCGAGAAGAGAAGAGAGAAGAGAGAAGACGAGAAGAGAGAAGACGAGAAGAGAGAAGACGAGAAAAGAAGAAGAGAGAACGGCAGAAGAGAGAAGACGAGAAAGAAAAAAAAAAAGTATGGCAATGGGATAGGGTATTGAATAGATTTAATATTAAAAGGGTGGTTTGGGAATTATTAAATAATATTTGCATAGGATATTAGGTAGGGGAGTTTCTCTAATTATTTTGTAGAGAGGTTGTTTTCTTAACTCATTTTACTAGATGAGGGAATTCTTGCTAATTATTCCATAATTATATTGGAGAGAGAAAAAAAATCAAATTGGAATTAAAATTGAAGGATGAAATAATAATTGGACACCATTAATTTGCAAAACGGACATTTCTGGCCGACCTCAATAAGATTCTGACCACACAGCTTTTACCCTTTAATTATGAGGGTCGTCCATAATTATATTTTTAAAGTCACATGGCTTATATGCCCATAACAAGGGACTTAAATGCATATACGTTCAGATAAAAATATAGTTTCGCAACTAAATTCACCCATAGGTCTTCTATCTAAAATACGACTTATAATATAATTTTCATCAATTCATTCTACTATATTCTAACTTCATCAATATTGTACATTGACCTCAGATTTTAACAAATATATCACATTAATCATCATTTACACAATTGTTCGACAAAGAAAATTAGAAATAATTTTTTTTCCTGAACTTTTTTCCTAGCCAGATTCCGGCGTTTACCGCAGATCTCCGATTTTGAGTTTTTTTCTTTTTTTTTTTTGAAAACTTTTTTTTTCGGAAATATTTTTCCCGGCCGGTCAGCCGCCATAGACCGTCGGTCTTCAGTGTTGACTTTTTTTTGTAACTTTTTTCCATTTTAAATTACTATGTTAACAAAAAAATTACTGTCTCGGACAGTAATATTGAATGTCAAAATAGTAATATTACAAATATTACTCCTTACAAAGTAGAAGAAGCTTGCGGAAAGTAAAACAAAGAACGTCTTCTTCTGACATAAGAAATTCTTTCAACAATTCTCATCCTAATCTTTTCAAAAAAGTACGTACAATAATTTTGTGTTTCCCACCCAAATTTCTAGCACAAGAAAGTTGAAGTATATAATTTATTCGATACAAACTATTTTTTTTTTTTTAAGATCCGCTATAATATAATAATGAGAAAGATTTCTGTATATACGCCAAATCGATAAATAATATTAAAATCTGATAAATCAACTCGAACCGGCTTACTAATGGGATGCCCTAGTACGTTATAAAATTTAGCTTTAGCCAATGCCGCGATCAGAGGAATAACACGACTAACGGTATCGACTTTTTTAATAGCATATTGATTAGAAATGAATTTTCTAGAATTTGACTCCGTAACGTTAATGTATTAATTGTTTTTTTTTGCTTGGCCTGCAATATTACTGTTTCCGGCCTTAATTTTATTGTCTCCGACAGTACTGTCTTTGACTGCAATATTATTGTCTCGAACAGTAATATTGCAGGTTAAGACGATAATATTAATGAAAAATAGTTTTTTTTTTCCAAAAAAAGTCATATAAAAAAAAGTTCTCAAACAGAAAAAGTTCTAAAAAAAAGAAAAGAAAAAAGGTCAACGCAGGACACCAACGGTAGCGGTCAAAATTGGTTAATTGCTGAAATTTAGATAAATTGTGGTGTGAATCGTGAAATGGGAGTTGAATTAGAGTTTCAAGGGTTGTGGGTAATTTTGGTACATATGAAAGAGTTTTTCTTATTAGCAAACAAGTCTGAATGAGATGGATATATTTGTAAGACAAAAAAATAGAATATCCAATTTTTAATTAAATTCATTGTCATTGGTCTATTTGTTATTTGTTCTATATTTATATCCTAGATACATCAACTAGTACTTTATGATTAATCTAATGCCCATAAACTAGACATGGCCACGGGGCGGGTCGGGTCCGGGTCCGGGTCGGACCCGCCGGGTCCGGGTCCGACTTTTTGGGGACCCGAAACCGACCCGTGGGGAGGCGGGTCCGGGTCCGGGGCGGGTCCACCCGGGTCCATCCGGGTCCGGTCCGGGTCCGGGTCGGGTCCGGGTCCACCCGGTTTTTCAAATTTTTTTTTTTTTTTTTAATTTTTTTAATTTCTTATTTATAAGAAAGGAAAAAAAAAACTTATAAATGAATGGACTTTAGCTTAATCCATTTAAATTTTACGATTCGATTCTAATATTTGAATAAAATATAAATGTAAAAAGAAAAAATTAAAAATATAAATGTAAAAAGAAAAGATTAAATCATAAGATCTACGATTTAATTCTTACGATTTTTATAAACTAAACCAATTATTAAAAGAGAAATCACATCATAATATTTTGATTATAATCGTCATATATAGTTTTATTTTTATAGTAAGAAATTAATTGGAATGAGATATAATCTATTTTTATTAAAATAAACATCATCTATATTTTAAATAATTATCTTATGATAAAATAATCAATAATTTCAATAAGTTTTTGTCAACAATTGAGGTTAATAGATTTAAATTAATTGAAATGAGTTATAATCATTTTTTTAAAATAAACATCTTATTTTATTTTTCATTCGAATTATTCACACTATCGATTTTAATAACATAAGTGAATTTGTATTAATCAACGCGTTTGTTTATATATTGAATTGATTCAATATTTTATATATTTCAATAGTGGAGATTGTATTGATATAATAATTAATAATAGATATTTTGAAGTATTGAATCGTAATTTTATATAATTTTTTAAAATTTTCTTATATTGCAGTTGTTAATAAGTTAATTACAATTAATATGAAAATTAATAATTTTTTAACATATTTATCATTTTACACCAGTGTTTAATTATATATATTTCTTGTCTACATTTTAACAAAAATGTTGGTCGGCCCAGTGGTTAGAATTACTCAATTCTTCCCCATCCTCCCGAGTTCGAACCCCCCAAGGTGCATTTTTTGTACAAAAAAAACGGTTAAATACCCGGGTCCCGGGTCGGGTCCTCGGGCCGGGTCCCACGGGTAGACCCGCCGGGTGGACCCGACGGGTCTCGGGTCCTGATATATGGGACCCGAAACCGACCCGTGCTTGGCCGGGTCCGGGTCCATGGTCAACGGGTCGGGTCCGGGCCGGGTCCGGGTCAGACCCGACCCGTGGCCGTGTCTACCATAAACTAAACACTTAACGTTTGATTCTTAAAATGAAACAATAACGAGGTCTTGATTTTAATGAAACGAATATTATAAGGACTGTACGTGTAATATTTTAAGTCCTAGACACAGGCCGTGAGACATTAAAATATCTCCTATAGATGCCAAACATGTCAACTGTTTATCACTGTCATATAATTAATTAATTAATAACAATAATATATAAATAATTGCATGTTATGATCACGAATATATATAAGGGTAAATTACAACCATCCTTAAGTATCAAATTACAAAAAATCCCTTCTTGTTTGGATAATTAGAATCACTCCCTCAACTCTTCAAATTTAGTGGATTTTTTGAGATTATATGGAATATTTTACTTCTTTACCTGTTTTATCCCATTCAAACTCTACATTTTGAAGCAAGATGATCATAATATGTGTTTTTTGGCTTGTATATATCAGATTGTGGTGCATCATAAACTGTATTTTTACACAAAACAAGTACAAAGTAGAGCACATTCCACGAAATCTAGATAATTATGTTGAATTTGTCGACATAAGGGTGGAGGCGTAAGAAAAAATTATAGTTAGGGTAGTTGTAATTATCCAAAAAATAGAATTTTTTTGTAAATTAACCATACCTCAGAGGTGGTTGTAATTTATCCTATATATATAAATATATAATTGTTAGATGAATTTAATAGTGCACTAATATATATATATATAGATATATATATATATATATATATATATATATATATATATATATATATATATATATATATATATATATATATATATATATATATATATATATATATATATATATATATAATGGCAGCTGAAAAAATCTGCATCTACCAACAAATTCAAAGTTGTTGGAATAATTGAATAGTTTACTTTTATTTAGTATATAATATTTCATGGCGATTATTCAAAGCGTTTACCAAGCCATTTTCGCACGTCCTCCAAGAATATGTCAATAACAATTTTATTGAAAATAATTTGGTGCCATTCTATAAAGTTATACTTACGGGTGCAAGTTGGAACCGAAATTCCAATTTCCGCCGGTTCTGATCCGAAAAATTTCGATTTTGGAACTACTTTTTTTCATTCCGACTTCCGAAATTCCGATTTTTTTGGATTGGAAATGCAATTATATAAAATAAATTTTGGAATTTTCGATTTCCGATCCGATTTGATTTCCAAAATTAATTCCGAAAAATTCAATTTTTTTTCCGAAAATACACCTATAAATAATAAATATTATATAATATTTACGTTTCTGAATAATACACCTATAAATTTTGTTTTAGGATTTTGACATAATGAATTGTTGTTAGAAGTTTTATTAGATATGATGTTGTGTTTATTTTTATTTATTTTTTGAACTGAAATTTAATAGTTATTAGTTTCACTTTTATCGACATAGATGTTTTTACTTTTGGAGAATTATGAACATTTTAGAAAATATTCGCTAAGTTTTGAAATTTTTAAGCTTATTGGATTTCCGATTTTTTTTCCGAAATTTCGAAATTTCCCGGCCTTTTGAAATTGGAATGAATTTTTAGATTCCGAAAATTTTGGAATTGGAATTGGAATTAATTTTGTACTTCCGAAACATTTTGGAAATTTTCTGAAAAGGCTAATTCCGATCCGATCCATCCGACTTTCACCCCTAGTTATACTATAGTTAAATTTTATTAAATAATAATAAATATTTTCCGAAACTATAAATTGTACTTTTATTATTTTGAATTTCTACAAGTTTTTATTTACTTTATTATTATTTAATCATATTCTGACCATCTTATTTAATTTGTAATTTTGCTAACTATGAAATCAAAAAACCGGAAATGCAAGGTTATTATTTAATTTATTATTTAATATTTTGAGGGAAAATAGTTTTTTCTTGTGGCAGTCAAATTATGTTGAAGATGTTAGGAAAAAATATTTTAAAATAAGAATTTAAAAGATAAAATAATATTTTTTATGTATTTCATTGAAGACAAAAGTTGTATATATCAACGAAAGGGTTTTGTAGAACGTACATTTAGTAAAATACATCATGTAGTTTTAAACCACTGATCTACACATAAGAATATATATACTCATGTATATGTGTAATTAATGAGTAGTTATTTATGTAGATCTACGGTTTAAAACGGGAAATTAAATGCTACACCTGGTAAATTTTTTCGAACTCAAATTTATAAGAAGCTTAACAAACGTGTATTATTTATCTACGGTAAATTCTCCTTTTCTCCCTTTTATTTTGGCTATATATCACTTTACCTTATTCTACTCTTGATTGTATCGATTTACTCTCTGCACTTGAAGTGTTGGCTCAATGTGGCCATTGCCGTTAGTTTTGAAACATTTGACATTCACACCGTTTGATCTAAGGTCTGAAAATAATAAAAAAAAAAAAAAAAAAAAAAAAAAAAACCACTCCTCCCATTTTAAATAATTATAAAAGAAAAAAAAATAAATTGTGGTTGTCGCCTGAACTATGTTTTCTCGTTGTCTTGAATTTTTAATTTTTTGTTTTTTAATAATTATTTAAATTGGAAGGAGTGGCGTTGTTGTAATTTCAGAGCTTAGACCAAAACGGTGTTAATGTCAAATATCTGACAACTAACATCGAGGGCCACATTGAGACACTTTTTCAAGTGCAAGGGCCAGATTGTTGTAATTGAGAGTAGAAGAGGGTAAAATGATACCGAGTCAAAGTACAAAGGGAGAAAGTGAAATATACGCTATTATATATTATGGTAATAAAATAGGTGTCAACGTCGCTTGGTCGAGTTTGCCACACATGATTAACCTAATGTGATTTACATCTAACGTGTAGTTTGTAAGCAGTTAAACGAGAGTGTAGATTTACTCAATGCACTTAAATGCTTGTCCCCGATTCTTCCATTACCAAAACAAAAAACAAAAAACAAAATAAGGGAAGAAATTCAAACAATAGACCAACGACTAATTATTCAGTCGCATAATAAAAAAAATATTCCTTTCCCTAGTGTCGGCTGTCACATCTGACTTTTCTTATTTCCATCAAAGTTTTTTGTTAGTTTTGTGATAATTTGCTTATGCATCAATTTAATTTAGAGTAAATTACATCCAAACTTATAAGGTATGCTTAAATAATTTTAAGATCCGTATAGTATTGACTATTGACAACTACATTCACCACAGAAACATAATTAGAAACTCCAACGAGACAATGAATTGAACATATTATTGCGATGGAGTTCTAACGAACTATTATTTTTAACTAGTGGTGGAGACAACATAGAGCTATGAGATGACATGACTCCCCCAACATTTCTTAAATGAGCCATAACTCTATATTATCTCCACCGCTTCCTGAAACTAATACTCCGTTAGAAATCTATCGAAATAACGTATCCAATGCATTACCCCATTAGAGCTTCTAACGATGTTTCAAGGGGGTGAGTGCAATTATCAATACCACAAGGACCTTAAAGTTATTTTAAGGTACATCAGGGGTGTGGCTGTAATTTACCCTTTAACTTATATGTTCACCACCTAACTCTAAAAATAACGTAATTACACACTCTACCCACCTAACTCAATTTTCCCATCCACTCGTCTTTCCCCTTACTCCCATTATATACTTATACCATCTCCATTAACACACACAATTCACCCTCCACTGTGTGCTTTCATTACATACATATATCTCAAAAATATTATTAATTATTAATTAAAATTAAATTAAATTAAAATCATGCCTTCAGAAACGAAGAAGCTGCACATAGCTATGTTCCCATGGATAGCAATGGGCCACGTCACACCCTTCCTCCACGTAGGCAACGAGCTCGCCAAGCGAGGCCACACCGTCTCTCTCCTCCTCCCCAAGAAGGCCCTCTTAAAGCTCGGCCACGCCGCCGCCCCCGGCGGCAGCCCCGTCAATTTCCACACAGTCAAGGTGCCCCACGTCGCCGGCCTCCCCGCCGGCGCCGAGACCTGCTCCGACATCGACATCACCGAGAACAACTTCCTCGCCATGGCCTTCGACGCCATGTCGCCGGAGGTGGAAGCCCTCCTCCGGGACACGATCAAGCCGGACGTCGTCTTCTACGACTTCGCCCACTGGATCCCGGATCTCGCCGCCCGGGTCGGGTTCAAGACCGTCTGCTACCAGATCGTCTCCGCCTCCTGCATGGCGTACGGCGTCGTTCCGGCGAGGACGATCCCCAAAGACAGGCAGCTCACGGCTGAGGAACTGGCGGCGCCGCCGGAGGGCTACCCTTCCTCCACGGTGGTCCTCCGCCGCCACGAGGGTATGATCATGTCCTTCATCGGTCGGGACTACGGCGCCATACGCTTCGACGAGCGGATGGCCGCCGCCTTGAGCGGCTGCGACGCCATCGGGATACGCACGTGCGCCGAGATGGAGGGACCCATGTGCGACTACTTATCCGAACAGTACAAAAAGCCGGTTTTCCTTAGCGGGCCGGTTCTACCGGAAGTTCCGGAGGGCCCGCTTGAGGAGAAGTGGGACACGTGGCTCAATAAATTCCCGCCAAAATCCGTGGTGTACTGCGCCTTCGGCAGTCAGGTGATTCTGAAGAAGGAGCAATTTACTGAGATGGTGTTGGGTTTCGAGATGACGGGGCTGCCGTTCTTTATCGCGGCGGCGAAGCCGCACGGGGTGGAGAAGGTGGAGGAGGCGCTGCCGGAGGGGTTCCTGGAGAGGGTGGCGGGGAGGGGGGTGGTGCACTGTGGGTGGGTGCAGCAGACTCAGATACTGAGTCACGACTCAGTGGGTTGCTTCGTGAGTCACTGCGGGTTCGGGTCGATGTGCGAGTCGTTGATGAGTGAGTGCCAGATCGTGCTGGTGCCGAGATTCGGGGACCAGGTGCTGAACGCGCGGCTGCTGACGGCGGAGATGAAGGTGGCGGTGGAGGTGGAGAGAGGGGAGATGGGGTGGTTCTCCAAGGAGGATCTGTGTAACGCCGTTAAGACGGTGATGGATGTCGGTAGTGAGGTGGGGGATTTGGTCAGACGGAATCATGCCACGTGGAAGGAGACTTTGGTCAAGCCCGGGTTCATGGATAATTATATTGACAATTTTGTCCAGCAATTGTATCAGCTTTAATTCGGTTTTTTTTTTTTTTAATTATTATTTTAGATGGTTTAAAGAAGTATGTTTTGAGGGTGTTTTTGGTGTAATGAGAATTTCGTTATGTAGTTTTACTGTACACGTGTATTGTGGAATGTTTCGTGTGATAGACTGATTAATAATATGGAACGAAGATAGTAATTAGTTTGCACGCTATGTGTATGAGTATCAATATCAAAAAACATATGAAATTAACTTCAAATCCTAAGAAAAATATTGTCAATTGGGACCACATGAAATTAGTGGTTTATATGAATCTAGTAACTCTTAAAATGTGGATGTACTACCGTAGCTTGTTGATATTTGTCATCGTTTTATAAGGCAATTAATTGGTTGAAAAGGGGTTGTATCAATAGATTTTGTTGCTACGGAGAACAAAGATAGTAATTAGTTTGCCAAAATGAGTTTTGGTTCTATAATGTTGAATTTGGTATAGCCAAAAGTAGTTATCTACCTTGGTTTTGGAACTATAGTTTATTTATGATTTACACTTGGGATAATTTGACCATTTTGCATATAAAGAGAAGCATGATTTTTCTACGATTTTTCGTGGTAGGAAAAGGGGACGACTAGAAGAAAGGGTAGGGTGCAAACATTTTTTATTTTCTCGGAAATTAAAGAAAGACAATTTTGCCCTTTTTCAAATCTCACAAACCCGGTTGCCACTCACTTTGCGAGCCAAGAGGTGATGGAGGGTGCAAAGTGTAACGAAATTTGTAATTGGAAGGTGCTAATTGTTTTTTTTTTTCTTTTTTTGGTGCTGAGTATCAAACTCATGCAATCAGAGGGTCAAAAGTGTCAATTTATAATAACATTGTTTTTATATAATAAATCATTTATATAACGATAAAAGTTTTAGATTAAAAAAAATGAAATTATTTTTATTTTTTACTATATTTATATTTATGTATTTAAAAATAATAATAAATATATAAAAAATATTGCGAGTTTACTGGTGAGTTTGTGAACAATTAGAGATGGGATTGAGTTCGTCAGAAAGCTCGACTCATGAACTCCAATCCGATCACATAAAACACGTTGGAGATTTAGCTCAAGCTTTTGTCAAGCCGGCTCGGCTGGTTTATACCCCTAAACTGAATATTGATTTGGTCCGTAGGTCTTCGTCTTCCTCAAACCAGCTCCGTCCGTACTCCGGTGAATAAACCTGCAACGCCGGGAGGGGTTCCCGGCGGGAAAGCTCCGACGATCAAGTCAGTGATCGGAATAGAGGAAACAATGTGTATGCAATATAACGGTGATTAGTGTCAAAAATCCTATATCGTGTGTGTGTGTTGATTCTCTTATTTATAGATGAGGAAAGCTTGGCCTTCAAGGCTTTCCTTTTTTAGGGCTTCTCTTTTCCCCCAAGTCATGTATCTTGGGCCTGTATTGTCCTGGGCTCGCCTTACCTCGTTTTGGTATTGGGCTAGCGAGTTAAGGTATTCCCACGTAGTTCCGAGGTTCACGCCATACGACGACCTCGCTCATAGGACCGAGCTAAGGCATCATGGGTTCTTCATTATGGGCCTATCATATTGGGCTTACCTTAATGGGCTTATGTTTATTTGTTAATTGTCAAACAAGCCCGTATCAACTACTCCCCCCTACTCCTTACTTATAAAACAAGTCGGCTTTTCTTTACCTCGTTTTATAAGTATGGAGTATGAGGCATCAGTTCGCACTTCGTACTTGATTTATGTCGGCATACGCAGCCCCTCTTCCTTTCCCTTTCATTAATTGCTCTGACACCCCGCGTGGTCGGTTCAAGTTCCCTAGGTCATCATGAGAAGATTTCCATCAGCGCTTTTCGTGCTAGGTTCGAGGTAATTTGCATTAAATCCTGTCCGTTCGGGTGGGCGGTTATGATTGGTTTTTTCTCTTTCCTAGGTCATTGCTAGGGGAGTCCAATCGACGCCTCTTGCATCGGATTCGGGGAGACCTACTTTGAATCTTGTCCATCCGAATAGACGGTCACGATCGAGCTTTCCCCTTTTCCTTCTTCTATAAATACCTGGCCCTTGCCATTTTTTAAGTTTTTTCCTTTTTTTCACCCTTGTGCTTTCTCTTCTCTTATTATTTCTTCTCCGGCGAACCTGCTTTTCCGAGACAGAGATCTTATCCTTCGTGCCCATTTTCTACCCCGACAAAGGTACTACTTCTTTCCCCCATCTCTTATTACCCCCGCCTTTACTCTTCGAATTTGATAATGTCTGCCCGTTCTCCTGATCCTTTCGGCCAAAAAATGCCCTCCGGGGAGGAGGGTGAAAACCCCGCTTTTTCTATCTCTTCCTCGTCGGAGGAGGGACCCTACTTCTCCCCCTCGGGCAAACTCTTAGAACGGCCCAAGAAGAGGGGCAGAAAAGAGATTTCGTCTTCTGCGAGGAGTGGTTCTCCTTCCTTATCTGAAGGACGAGATCTGGATGACCAATGGGGACCTAGTACTTTAAGCGAGGCAGATCTAACTAACTTAGTTCGCGACATAGGCCTCCCTACCGATGTCGAATTGATTCTACCTTCGCGAGATGATCGCCCTCTAAACCCTCCTTTAGGTTTTAGTACTTGGTTTTCAGAGCAATTCTATTTCGGTCTGTCCTTTCCCATCTCGCCCTGGTTTTCCGAGATTGCCCAATTATGTAACGTGTCCCTTAACCAATTCCACCCCCACGCCATAATAATCATGACTGGATTTCGCATGCTGTGCGCCTGGTCGGGGGTGATTCCCA
Organism: Erythranthe guttata; assembly: GCF_056151865.1. NCBI lineage: Eukaryota > Viridiplantae > Streptophyta > Magnoliopsida > Lamiales > Phrymaceae > Erythranthe > Erythranthe guttata. The sequence continues at coordinate 12,955,823 of NC_142539.1, forward strand.
CACCAGCTCGCTTTCGGAGTGTAATGGTGTTAAAGAATTCGAGTCCTTTCCATGTCTCCATCTCGGCTCGTCCGGGTTTTAAGATTCTGATGCCTCCTAATAAAACCGATGGGTGGCAAGGTCACTATTTCTTTGCCCGAAATCCTGTTGACACGCCCTATTTGTGTCCCTGGCTCGCCACCCTGCCTGAAAAGAAAAGGGGGAAACCTTTGGCGGTTGACGAATGTTTGTTAAAAATGATATCCCACTTTCAACCGAGCCACGGCGTCCCGGATAGCCTCACCAGCTTTCCGCCGATGCTTCGCCACTTCCGTTTTCACGACAACGGCACGTATTCTCTAACTCGGGAAGATTTAGGTGGGTTTGGTTATAACACTAATTCTTACTTCGACTCATCGTCTTACTTCGGTCGGTTTGTTTTTTGTTGCTTCGCTGGTTATGTACTTGTATGTCTTGTTTCTCACCCACGTATCTCCCCTTGCCCGTTTGTTTTGGTGCGTAGATCTAAGGATGAAGAGGATGTTCCGAGGTGACAAGCCGGCTACTCGTCCCTCTGAGCCGGAAACTGGGTTCGAGGCGTCCGAGTTTCAGCGTCCTCTAATCGCTGAATCCGAGAAAAGGTCTTCGGAGGAAGGGGCTCTAAGGCTCAGGCCGTCGAAGAAAAATGCCGCTCCTCCTCGCGCCCGTGGTGGACCTCCCTCGCGAACTGAGGATTCTGAACCTCCTAAACAATCCTCCGCAATAGTTCTCGCCTCGTCACCGCCTCCTTCTTCAACCGAAGAGGTGGTAGAGAGAGAACCCGCTCCGAAGAAACGGAGGTCTGAGTTGGCCCTTGGGGCGGCTGGGTCATCATTACCGGCCGACTTTGGACTATACCTCTGCCGGAATGCTGAAAACGCTATTGCTGCGTGCCGGTCCTTGGCATTCCCCACCGATGTCGCCCACTTCGGGCAAATGAGTAAGGGCGACCGACTTGAGTTGCTTCTTCATAACATTACACAGGTTTGTTTCACTCTGTTCCTATGAATCGGTCTTTGCCATTGCATCTTGTATTGAAGATTAACTCTATTTAACTTCTTTGTGAGTGCAGCAATTCGCCATCGCCTTTTCGGGTCCCCTGGGGTGGGATGATGTTTCGCGCGAGGCGTATGATAACCAGAGGAAAGAGGTGATGCAGCTCCGGAAGGAAGTCCGGGGCTTGAAGGAGAGCCTGGGGATGTCGGAGTCCTCGAAGGAGGGGCTGTTTGCCGAAGTGAAGAGGCTGAAAGAGAGAGAGAAAATCCTTGAGGCTGAAAAAGACTCCCTTGTATCTCACAATGCCAGCTTGGAGGAGAAAGCTAAGGGGCTGTCCAACGAGCTGTTTGCAGCTGGAGTGCAGGCTTCCACTAATTTCACCGAAGGGGTGAAAGAGGGGCAAAGGCTGTTCCCAGGGTCGCCTGAGGGTCTTCGCTTCATCGAGGAGTTTGTTCGCCGCTTCTTTCACCGATTATGGCGTTCCACCACTTTTACTCGAGAAGCTTCAGGTTTAGCTCGTTTCTTCTTTTCATCGGCGGTTGCGGCTGTTCGGAAGAGGTTGGGCGGTGCCGGCATCGAGTTCCCGTTGGTGGAAAATGAACTGGCGGAGGACCTCCCCGACGACGTGATTCCGGGTTTTGAGGGGGATGTAAATGAGGATCCCAACTTAGAGTGGTGGAGGCCGGTTTATCAAGGCCTCGTTGAAGAGTTCTCCCGTCAAGGGGCTATTACCGACTTCGCCGGAGACATCGGGGCCCTTGGAACGGTGGTTAGTTCCGATGAGGCACAGCCAAGCCTCGTTTCGCCGCCCCCTCCGGATGCTGAGAATCGAAGTGAAGCAGGTGCAGCAGTTCCGAAGTGAAGACCGTAAAAGACTTAACCATTTTTTTTTTTTTTTTTTTTATGTTTTGTATTCTGAATATGTATTCCTTAAACATTACTCTCTTGATTTTCTTTTGCCATGTATCCTTAACAATTTTTCCGTTCTTCCATATGCTTGAAATGTCTTTATTTGCTTTCATATCTGTGTTGTTTCGGACTTCAGACTTAGTCTGTAAATATCCCCACTGATCTTCAGTGGTGTTTATTCCTTAAGCTTATCCATCAGTTCAATCTTGTACCACTCCTATATTTTGACTTAGTACCCAATCTTAATATTTTGCTTACGAAAACGCGAGTTAACGCCACAATGAAACACGCGAGTTAACGCCACAGTAAAACACGCGAGTTAACGCCACAGTAAAACACGCGAGTTAACGCCACAGTAAAACATGCGAGTTAACGCCACAGTAAAACACGCGAGTTAACGCCACAATGAAACACGCGAGTTAACGCCACAATAAAACACGCGAGTTAACGCCACAATGAAACACGCGAGTTAACGCCACAGTGAAACACGCGAGTTAACGCCACAGTAAAACACGCGAGTTAACGCCACAATAAAACACGCGAGTTAACGCCACAATAAAGCACGCGAGTTAACGCCACAATGAAACACGCGAGTTAACGCCACAGTGAAACACGCGAGTTAACGCCACAGTAAAACACGCGAGTTAACGCCACAATAAAACACGCGAGTTAACGCCACAATGAAACACGCGAGTTAACGCCACAATGAAACACGTGAGTTAACGCCACAATGAAACACGCGAGTTAACGCCACAATGAAACACGCGAGTTAACGCCACAATGAAACACGCGAGTTAACGCCACGGTAAAACACGCGAGTTAACGCCACAGTTATAACTTAAGTAAATAACACAAGTACTTTCTTAACGTGGAAACCCTCCAAATAAGGAGAGAAAAAACCACGGGGCCTAGCCCAGATCGGAAAATGGATGTTTATTAACGGTTGTTTTGCCTGTACAAGGTGTGTCTCGATTTCGCTGGCGTAATTGCCTCGATTTCCTTTCTCTCTCTCTCTCTCTCTCTCTTTTTTTTTTTTTTTTTTTTTTTTTTTTTTTTTTTTTTTAACGCGAAGAAGCGTTTCAGATGTATTATGTTCCAAGCCCGAGGTAACGGCTTCCCGTCGATGTCTGCCAACTCATACCCTCCGCCGGCCAAACACCTGGTGACTGTGTATGGTCCTTCCCAATTAGCCTCCAACTTTCCCGTGTGTTTTAGCGCGTCCGCTCGTCGCAAGACGAGGTCTCCGATCTGGAATGAGCGGGACCGCACCCCCTGATCATACCGAGCTTTAATCAAGTTTTTACTTCTTTCCATGTGCAAATACGCCGTTTCCCGGAGATCAAAGACTTCGTCCAGCTGTGATCTTAATGCATCATTGTTTGTTGCTTCGTCAAATGCGGCGATGCGGAGCGTGTCCATTGCCACTTCGACCGGTATAACTGCTTCGGTTCCATAGGTTAGCCGGAACGGTGTTTCGCCAGTAGCTGCTTTGGTTGTGGTCCGGTAAGACCAGAGGACGGAGGGCAACTCGTCTGCCCAACTTCCACCTAGCTCGTCTAACCTCTTCTTCAACCCATTGACAATGGTCCGGTTTACGGACTCCACTTGTCCATTGGCCTGGGGGTGCGCTACTGCTACAAATTTTTGTGCAATTTTCATCTCTTCGCACCACGCTCGAATTTTCTTACCGTTGAACTGAGTGCCGTTGTCCGATACAAGGCTTCGAGGTAGGCCAAACCGACAGCAGATATTTTTCCAAATGAAGTGCATGACCTCGTCTTCTGAGATTTTCGATAAGGCTTCAGCTTCAACCCACTTAGTAAAGTAGTCTACCGCGACAATGATGAACTTTTTCCGACCCGTGGTTTGAGGGAATGGCCCTACCAGGTCGATTCCCCATTGGGCGAAAGGGCATGGAGCACTCATGATGGTCATTTCCTCCCCCGGTTTGTGGATGAGCGAGGCATATTTTTGGCATTGTACGCAGTATTGAACATATCGGTGCGTGTCTTTCTTCATGTCAGGCCAGTAATATCCGGCCCGATGTAATTTCTGCATTAGGGCCCGAGCTCCTCCGTGCTCACCACAACCACCTCGATGTACTTCATCCAGAACATGCTTTATCTCCTGCTTTCCCAGACACCTTGCATCTACTGTGGTGAAGTTTCTCTTGTATAGTATCCCATGCCGTACGTAAAAGTGTCTTGCCTTATATGCCAAGCGGTGCTGCTCTCTCTTGGTGCCAGTTCGCTCTCCTCTGTAGTATTTGAACAAAGGCGTTCTCCAGTCGGGCTCTTCGTCTATTACCATTATACCCGGTGTTGGGGTAGGGGCGATAAGGATAGTGATCTTTCTTTCAATACAATCGACGACTGACGACCCGACTTTAGCGAGGAAGTCAGCTCGCTGGTTGTCGCTTCTCGGAATTTGATGCATGGTACAGACTTCAAAGGTTTCTTTCACAGCTCGGGCTTTATTTACATAATTCTTCATTCTATCGTTTTTTATTTCGTAGTCCCCTTCGAGTTGGTGTATCACCAATTGAGAGTCGGAGTATATTCGCACCACTCGCGCTCCGAGCTCTTGAGCGATCTCCATACCTCGGATAAAGGCTTCATACTCTGCTTCATTATTGGAAACCCGAGGTAACCTAACGGCAAACTCGACCTCCGTTCCAGTGGGATCAATAACTATTATCCCTGCCCCCGCTCCCGAGGTTGTGGATGAACCATCCACGTAAATTTTCCACTCTTTTTCGATGGGTATCCTGGTGGTTTCTCGGATGAAATCCGCTAGCGCTTGTCCTTTGACCGAGGTACGGGGTTGATATTGGATCTCGTATTGTCCCAGCTCGATGGCCCATTTAACAATTCGCCCTGACGCGGTAGGTTGACCTAGGGTCTGCCGAAGGGGTAAGCTTGTGCGAATCACCACGGTATGCGACAGGAAATAAGGCCGGAGTCGTCGCGTAGTGAGGACCAGTGCGTACGCTATTTTCTCGACTTCGGAATATCGGCTTTCCGACGTAGTGAGGATCTTACTAGTATAGTAGATCGGCCTTTGTTGATTATTAACTTCCTTAAACAAAACCGAACTGATGGACTCATCGCCCACTGACAAGTATACAAACAGGGTTTCGCCCTTTTCGGGGGTGCTAAGAATCGGCAAGCAAGTGAGAGATCGTTTTAATGCTTCGAATGCGAGTTGGCATTCGGTGGTCCATTCGAACTGAGCTGTTTTCCTTAGTACTTTGAAGAAAGGCAGGCTCTTATCAGCCATTCGCGATATAAACCGAGCTAGGGCTACAACTTTTCCTGCCAAGGATTGGACTTCCTTGATGGAGCGAGGAGGTGTCATCTGAAGTACGGCCTCCACTTTATCTTGGTTTACCTTGATGCCTTCCCGATTAACAATGTATCCCAGGAACTTTCCAGCTTGTACTGCGAATGCACACTTAGCAGGGTTCAACTTCATTCCATATAAACGAAGAGTTGCAAAGGTCTCAGCTAGGTCTGCGAGATGCGTAGAGCGCCTCTTGCTTTTAACTAACATGTCATCAACATAAACTTCAATGTTGCGTCCGAGTTGGGCCCGAAACATCCTATCCATTAGTCGCTGATACGTGGCTCCCGCATTTTTCAGGCCGAAAGGCATCACCACGTAACAGTAAGTCCCCGTGGCGGTGACAAAACTTACTGCTGGCTGGTCCTTTTCGTCTAGCGGAATTTGGTGGTATCCTTGCGAGGCATCCATCATACTAAGTAGCTCGCATCCAGCCGTGGCATCTACAAGCTGGTCTATGCGAGGTAAAGGATAATCGTCTTTCGGGCAAGCCTTATTTAAGTCCCTGAAATCGATACACATTCGCCATTGGCCATTAGCTTTCTGTACTAACACCGCATTGGACAGCCATGTAGGGAACTGAATTTCCCGGATGTGTCCGATTTCCAGAAGTCGTTGAACTTCCTTCTGTATGATTTCGTCTTTTTCGGTACCGAAGTGTCGCCGTTTTTGCTTGACGGGCCTGCACTCGGGTCGTAAATTAAGCCTGTGTACAGCAGTTCGCGGTGATATACCGGTCAAATCACTTGGTTGCCAAGCAAAAATATCTTCATTAGACCGCAATAACGCTATCAACTCATCCCGAAGAGGTGGTTCTAAATCCTTACTTATCCGGGTTTGTTTCATCATCCCGGGGACGAGGTCGATTGTCATCAATTCGTCCATGGGTTGTACATGATTAACTTTATCCTCTGGATCAACTCGGGGGCGCTTCTCGTCTCCCAAGTCTTCTTTGGTGAGGGTATCGCGTCGGCCTTTCTCTGCTATCTTAACCATTTCGACATAACACGATCTCGATTGGGCTTGGTCGCCTCTGACCTCTCCTACCATCCCATCAACTGGGAACTTAAGCTTTTGATGAATGGTCGAAGGGACCGCCCGAAAGGTATGTAACATTGGTCGTCCTATCACGATGTTATACGAGGTCGGCGACCCTTCAACGATGACAAAATTGACAGTTTGAGTACGTGTTCGAGGTGGAGTTCCTATAGTGACAGGGATTTTAACTTGTCCAATCGGCGTCAGGGACCCTCCTGTGAACCCAAATATCGCTGTGGTGACGGGAAAAACCGGGAGGTCAAGCTCCATTTGTAGGAAACACTCGTAAGATATGACGTCCACCGAACTTCCGGGATCAACGAAGGCGCGAGCGACATCGTATCCTCCCACGTTAATCGTGATGAGGAGAGGGTCACAGTGAAAATCATCTAGGTCTGTTTCATCTTCAGGACTGAACGAGATAGTGGGATATTGACGATACTTCGGTGTAGAAATTTGGCAAACTTCATGATTATTTTTTAGGCTACCGAGATGACGTCTCCTAGCCCGGTGAGTATCTCCTCCCGTAGGACCCCCTGAAATCATCTGAATGTACCCTCTTTTCGGCGCTGGCGGTGGGGGCGGTGCTCGTGGCGGGTTCCCGAACTGGGCTTCACGTTTTTGTCCCCGAGGTGAATCTATCTTCACAAAATCCCCAATCTTGTTATCCCTGATGAGACGTTCCACTTCGTCTTTCAGATGTGCGCAGTCGTCGGTCGTATGTCCGTATTCGTTATGAAAACGGCAGAAAGTACCCAATGTCGGATCTCGACGGGGGGCTCCGCGAGCAGTTCGAGGCCACCGCAGATCAGCTCTCTTCTCGATCGCGTATAGCACCTGGGATAGAGGAGCTGTAAGGGGCTGGTATGATTGGAACCGAGATCCCTTAGCATCCGGAACAATACTCCGACTAGGAATATTGGCATCCCTGCGAGGTAACATGGGCTCCTTGCCTCTCTTTACTTCGCTGACCCGTACGTTTGTGGCTTGGTGAGATTCCTCCACTTTCTGTTGGCGGGCTTCTTCTAAGTTAATGAACCTAGATGCCCTTTCTAATAAGTTATCGAAATCAGGTGATGGCTCCAGCGCTAGAGCTCGGAAAAATTCATCATCTCTCAACCCTTGTGAAAGGGCCGCCATGAGCACCTCGTCACTGGTAGTCGGGACTTCCAGGGTGGCCGAGGTAAACCGTTTGATGTAACTCCTGAGGCTTTCCTTCTCCTTCTGGCGGATGCTGAACAACGATAGGGAGGTTTTCTTGCACTTTTTCGAGCTAGCGAACTGGTTCATGAAGGCCTTAGCAAATTGTTCGAAAGATTGCATGCTCCCGGAAGGCAACAAACCGAACCAGGCCTGCGCAGGTCCGGCTAGGGTGGTGGCGAAGGCACGACATCTCACCCCTTCCGTGAGCTGATGAAGTGATGCCGTATTGTTAAAACGGCTTAGGTGTTCGGCGGGATCCGATGTGCCATTGTACTCGAACGAAATGGGTCGGTAGCTAGCGGGTATGGGGTCATCATCGAGGTGTTTTGCGAAAGGGCTAGATCCCACGAGATCTCGCATTGACCTGTTCCGTAAGGCCTTTAATTCGTTCATATCACGTCTCAGGCTGTCTACTTCGGTCCTGACTCCATGACTGTCGCCTCCTCGATTTTCCGAATAACTATCGCCTTCATCATCAGTTCGCCCCTCGTTCGGAGAGCGTCTCAGGTCCCTTTTGGGTCGGTTATCATGAGGTAAGGATTGGGCGTAAGTGCGGATGGCCGTGGTGATCATGACTTCTACTTCATCTCGGGTGTACGTGCGCTCATCAGGGGGTGGAGCCGGTGCTGTAGCCGGTCTTTTCGAAGCGGCTCCAGCGCTCTGAAATTCAAAAGAAGGGCTTCCTGAAAAGAGAGGGACCCGTCTCTCTTTCTCGGGCGTGAGCAGGCTGCACCCGGACTTCTCCCTTGAGGCAGGCGGCGGATCAACGCCAGGTGTATCGTGAGCTGCTGCCTCCAGCTCCTTCTGTAGGTTTCGGGTAACCGTGTCTTCTCCTTCCATTTTTTCTCCACGTTCTTAGCTCAGATCTGGACTTCCGGGGGTAGATCTGATTTTTCCCGGAAGCTGTTTTTCCAAAACTTCAAGTTTTCCCACAGACGGCGCCACTTGATTTGGTCCGTAGGTCTTCGTCTTCCTCAAACCAGCTCCGTCCGTACTCCGGTGAATAAACCTGCAACGCCGGGAGGGGTTCCCGGCGGGAAAGCTCCGACGATCAAGTCAGTGATCGGAATAGAGGAAACAATGTGTATGCAATATAACGGTGATTAGTGTCAAAAATCCTATATCGTGTGTGTGTGTTGATTCTCTTATTTATAGATGAGGAAAGCTTGGCCTTCAAGGCTTTCCTTTTTTAGGGCTTCTCTTTTCCCCCAAGTCATGTATCTTGGGCCTGTATTGTCCTGGGCTCGCCTTACCTCGTTTTGGTATTGGGCTAGCGAGTTAAGGTATTCCCACGTAGTTCCGAGGTTCACGCCATACGACGACCTCGCTCATAGGACCGAGCTAAGGCATCATGGGTTCTTCATTATGGGCCTATCATATTGGGCTTACCTTAATGGGCTTATGTTTATTTGTTAATTGTCAAACAAGCCCGTATCAAATATATTTAAACCGGGAGAGTAATTTTGTCATAAATATATTAGTATTTATGCTAATATAGTTATCAAAAATCAACCAATGAGTTTATGTATAAATGCCTCGTTTGCTTAGTGCTATTAACCTCTATTAACTAAATAGTAGGGGTTAATAAGATATTTGGTTGATGAGATTCGTATTTAGTCAAGCCATCTACTATACTCAAAGCCCGCAATTAAGTGCTATTATTTGGTTAAATTAGTAGCACCCCTCCCCTGTGATTAATTTTGTAGGAGTTATTAAAAGAGGAAAATACAATTTTATCCTTAATACAATATCTTAATTTTTTTTAATTAAAATACTTTTTAGACAATTCACGTCAAATACCATAATTTAACAAATTTAATACAAGATTTAATCTAACGAATCAAACATCTTACTGACTAAATAATTTAATTAGTCAGTGAGATATCAATCCAATATCACCTGATCCAATGTAATCCGATATATGTAACCAAACGAGGCCAAAAGTAAAAAACAGATGGACGGAAGGGAGATGGGATGGTTCTCGAAGTTTGGATTTGTGTAACGCCGTTAAGTCAATGATGGATGTGGGGAAATTGGTGAGGGAGAATCATGCTAAGTGGGAAGGAGACTTACTTTGGTCGCACTTGGGGTTTATGAATTTCATTGACAATTTCGTCCATTAATTGTATAAGTATTACCTAACTTTTTATTTATTTATTTATTTATTTATTTATAATTTATTTATTTTTTCTTAACCACCTATGAGGTATGGTCAATTAACGAAAAAATCCTTCTTGTTTGAATAATTACATCTATCCCTCAACTATCATTGTTTCTTACACCTCCACACTTATGGTGTCAAATTCAACATAATCATCTAGATTTTGTGGAATGTGCTCTAGTCCGTACTCATTTTGTGTAAAAATACAGTTTCCGATGGACCACAATCTGATATATACAAGCCAAAAAACACATATTATGACCAAGTGGGATAAGTCCAATTAATAGGTGGAATAAGTCCAATTAATAATCCTATTTTTGGGATAACCCCCTCCCGAGCAAAATACTTATATTACCCTTGTGGTGTATTTTCAAATTTTAATATTTAATTTAATTTCCCAGAATAACTCCCCCAAAAAATCCGCCTAATCCCCAAAATCTCTCAAAAAATCTCAAACCGTTTCAATTAAAATAAACTACGATTGTTTGATTCTGTTTTTAATTTTGACCTTTTTTTGCAGAAATTGTTTTTTAAAATTTTGATTAAATTGTGTTTTTTGTTTTTATTTAGTTTTATTATGAAGTTTTTTTTATAAACAAATTATAAAACTTTGATTTTCGTTAAATGTTGATTTTTAATTTTGATTTTTTTTAAATTATCTTTTTACATTTCGATTTAAAAGACAAAGTTTTTAACAAATTGAAATCCACTATAAATTTATCGAAAACCACTATGTAATCAACGAAAACCACTATGTAATTAATGTATTCAATTACAAAAATTCATTATAAACTTATCGAAAACCACTACGTATTAACGTAGTTCATTACGAAAATTCATTATGAGCTTGTCGAAAACCACTAAATAATTAACATTATCTATTACGAAAATTCACTATAAACTTCTTGAAAATTTCAGTTTTTTCAAAAATCATTTTATTTCCAACTGGTTTACCAAAAAATGAAATCCACTACACATTTGTCAAAATTTATCGATATTCATTATAAAAAAAATATAAAAAATAACGTAAAATTCACTGTTAAATTGTCGTATACCACTGTAATATTAACGTAATTCACTATTCACTGTCTAAGTTTAAAATCCATTATTCCCTATCTGAATTTGAAAAACCACTATTTACTGTAAGTATAATCCACTATTTGCTGACTCGTGAGAATTATAAATCCACTCTTCCGCGATCTAAAATATACATGGAGATGAGTATAACATCGAATAGAGCCCCGTCTGATTCGTTTTTCTCAAATTTTCGACACATCAATAGCTCATACATAACCACTCCAAACTAAAGTTGTACGTGCTGTTTTGTTCAATCTCCTTCTTTTATGTCCATATTCTGTCACATAGAAAGAAAAACAAAAACCACTAATACATAAGGATTGAGTAAACGTACACCATTAATTACATGTATATTATCAACTCATACATCATTTTTAACACCAAAACACATGAATTACTAAAACGTAAGATATATTGAGTAACACCAACGTAATCCAGTACTTACTGTCCCGTGAGAAATCGAAAACCACTATTACCGTAAGCGCATTGACATCCCCTTCTCTGTTGCTCGCGCGTGCATCAGGTATATTTGTCCGCACAACGACGACTCCAATTCAGATCTGGAACACCGTTTTCCCCACAAATTCGATCAATTTTAGGCGAAATTTGATCCCAAAAATTATAAACTCAAATTTTGGTAGAAAAATATAACCATTCTCGTCACCATATAAAAAGGCAGTCTTGCCTTGCAAGAATCTCTATCTCTATGTCCGCATCTCCGAAAAAACCCTTATCTCGCTGGATCCAAATTTGGTAGTCGAAAAAAAAAATCGTCATCCTTAGAGAGAATTGACAGATCAGAGGTCTTCTTCGAGACGGTGAAACGAATTCGTCAAAGGGGATGATGGGGGATCTTCTAATTGGTGAGGCATAGAAAAGGAGAAGATGAATGGTGGTCCTTCTTTCCGTCGCCGAGAGAAGAAAATGAGAAGAAGAGATGATGGTTGGGAAGAAACAAATATCGATCGAGAGAGAGAGAGAGAGAGAGAGAGAGAGAGAGAGAACCGAAACGGTGTGATTAGGGTTAAATAATGTGGTTATTAGTTTGATTAAGGGTATAATTGTATTATAAAATTTAATATTAAATTATGAATTTATCTTAAAATTAGAGAAAAAAAAAGGATCCCTCTAATAGTAAATGTCATATGAGGGGTTTTGTCAAATAATCTCTAAAAATTTTAATCCTTATTTAAACTTAAAAAACCACGATTAAAAGAGAGAAAATAAATGATTTAACTTTTGAGGGTGATTTTGGTGTAACAAGAATTTCAAAAGGAAAATAAAAAGTATCAACTACCCCGATGTTAGAAATACAATATCAGCCACTCCTATTTTAATATATAAAGTATAATTACAAAAAAACCCTTTTGTTTGAGAAATTCCATTCAACCCCCATGCAGTTTGTATTTGCTACATTCACACACCCCCCCCCCCCCCCCCCCCCGGTGTTAAGGTATGACATTTGTTACATTCACCCCCCCTACAAAAGGTGTTAAGGTAAGACATTTACAAATTTCAAGGGGATGGATGTAATTATTGGAAAATGAGGGTTTTTTTTGTAAATAAGCCTTACTTCAGGGACGATTGATGTAATTTAGTGTATATATGTATTGAAGTTGAAATGTTTTTTTGGGAGTGGGAATATGCAGAGAACACAAGGCTATGTTTGGAAGCATTTTTATTTTGTTTTCATTGTTTCCCCAAAACAAAATGGGATTTATTACACTTTTCAAATCATTTTCTCAAAACAATTTCAAAAGTTTCTCTCTCCTTCAGACATGATGTGACTGCTACAGTAAAATGATTTGACTGCTACAATAAAAAATGTCTTCACTAAAAAACAAATAAACATCACTTCATCTTTCAATTTTTTTCCTCAAAAATACCTTTTTCTAACACCTTTAAACATGATTTGACTGCAACAGTGTATTTTGTCTCCTTCCAAAATACAAACAAACATTACTTTCATTCTCAAATTATTCCATTTCCTCAAAATGAAATCAAAATAAGATCCAAAACGCTCCCAAACATTGCCCAAATAGCCGGGTTGTGCTCAAAAAAAGATTGAAAAGTTGTAGTTGACTTTGGGGCTATTAGATTTGATTCCCACTTGGTGGCTAATTTTAAAATATCTATTTTATTTATTTATTATTTATTTATTATGAGGACCACAAATGGGCAGTCTGTATCAATTTTGCAACGAATCTACTACAACAGTACACCACGTGACTATTGAATGCAAGTAATATTTTGCAAGGAAAAAGGCTGAAACTAAATAAAACCTACGATGAGATACAATCAAATTAACAAAAAAAAAAAAAAAGAAAAAAACTCTTTTTTTAGATAATTACAGCCATCTCCTCATTTTAAATATTTTTACATAAAATTTATACAATTCGGTTATTTATCGAACCAAATCGTATATTCAGTTTGGTAAACAGTATGAAATGTTGGCGTACAGAAATTTTGATTCGTTTTTACCGATTTAACATCCATAAATTTACCTCTTGAAGGGTATTTTCATAAGATAATACATAGTTGAGGGGTGACTGTAATTACCCAAACATGAGGGTTTTTTTGTAATCAAGACACATACAAAAGCACACATATCCATGCGGTTGAGATAAACCTTGTATCAACTTACTATCCCGAACAAGTTGAGCTATCCATCCGGGCATGCTGAAGAGATTTTTTTTGTTTTTTTGGTAATGAAAGATCCCGCAGCCAAACCACTAACACTGAATAAATCTACACTCTCGTATAATAATTTGTAAGGCATATATGTTGAAGAGATTTCTAGTACGAGGGAATGCGGTTAGCGTTGATAATAAGAGAGGTGGACATAAAAACCATTCTGAAAAGATTATTGGGCTAAAAACTATACATATATATTATATAGAAATTATGGGCCCTGGCATGGGCGGCCCGACATTTCAACCATGCAGCAAAAAAATCATTATCAACTGGGAAAGACGAAAGCCTAAGCCAAATATACATGATTTAAGGGAAAAATAATATTAAGAAGATTATTGAGAAAACTAATTAAGAATATATTGGAGATTGATATGCATAATTGGGCCAACCCAATGGGCCTACAAATTACTTACCTATTGGGCCACGAGCCCAATATCGAAGACCACTATCACCGAGACCCAATCACCTTCAAGTAAGGTTTGGGCCCGACAATCTCAACTAAGTTATAAATAAAGGTTTGAATTCATTCCTTAAGGTACGTCCTATGAACTGAGCAATACTATTAACTGTATTCTCTGGACTATTTCCACTATCAGCACGTCTGACTTGAGCGTCGGAGGGGTTTCCGCCGGATCAACCCCCGGCCTAGTTCACGTGTTCTATGATCGCAGGTACCTCAAGATCATCAAGTTGTCAAGCTACTGATCCGCTTTGCTCTCCCAGTTCATTTTCTACACCACCCTAGGTGAGCTATATTTTAGCATCATCATTTTGGCGCCGTCTGTGGGAACGATGCAAACCAGATCACGTAGCCAACAAGATCCTCCCGAGGCGTCTGCTCGGAGAGAAAATGACACAGCTAATGACCTCCCACCTCGTGGAGGCTCTGGCTTGCCACCTCCTCCCCATCCCACGGATCCGTCTCGCGAGGTTCAGGTGATCCCCCCTCGGGACCCACCACTCGCCGATCCATCACTCCCTGCTCCTCGAATGGTTCAAATAACCGAGGATGCGCTTCAACGCATGAGAGCAGAAGCTTCAACTCGCGCTGCCACAGAGGCCGTGATCCAATATATCGCCACGATGGGAGCAAAGGCTCCCAACGCGATACCAGCACCTGCTTCATATGTGGAGCCACCTATGGCACCACCGCCATCGACTCCCTGAGGGTTTACATCGCCCCCAAAATATTTTGCTCGCCAAGGGTTATCGACTCCCTGGGGGTTTACATCGCCCCCAAAATATTTCGTTCGCCAAGGGTTATTGACTCCCTGGGGGCTTACCTCTGCCCCCAAAATATCTCGCTCGCCAAGGGTTATCGACTCCCTGGGGGTTTACATCGCCCCCAAAATATTTTGCTCGCCAAGGGTTGTCTACTCCCTGGGGGTTTACATCGCCCCCAAAATATTTCGTTCGCCAAGGGTTATCGACTCCCTGGGAGCTTACAACTACCCCAAAATATTTCGCTCGCCAAGGGTTATCGACTCCCTGGGGGTTCACAGTGCCCCCAAAACATTTCATTCGCCATGGGTCATCGACTCTCTGGGGGTCTACTTCCGCCCCCTCGAACGGTTCAGATAACCGAAGAGGACCTTCAGCATATGATCGCCGAACCTTCAACAAGATCAACTTCTACTAGCTCCTTTAACGGTTCAGATAACCGATAAGGACCTTCAGCATATAATCGCGGAAGCTTCAACTTGTGCTACCACTGAAGCAGTGGCACCATACATCGTCATAACAGGAGCCAACGCTCCTCCTCGTGAGGCCCCACTGGGTCCTCAACATGATCAATTTCTATTTACTTCTCGAACGGTTCCGATAACCGAAGAAGACCTTCAGCGTATGATCACAGAAGATTCAACTCGTGCTGCCACTGAATCAGTGGCACCATATATCGCCAAGTTTGGGCATCTCACCCCAGTGGTTCGTGATCGCCTCATCCTAAATGGGGGGCTATCCCACCCTAAAGTTGGGCATCTCATCTCAAGGGTGGTACATCCACTTACCTTTCAACCCCAAGAGGTTTCACATCCCATCAAGTGTTTCACGTCCCTACTTCAAAAACAGAAAAAAAAGGGTATGACGAGCACGCGCGAACCAATGACACAACCGTGCGCATCTACCTCAGACCATAGGTCTCGAGCGCCTCATCCTAAGGTTGGGCATCACCCTTACCTTTTAACCCCAAGTGGGTTCACATCACATCTCAAGAGACGAGTATAATCTCCCTACTAAAAAAATAGAACATCCCCAAGGGGGTGCACATCCCATCTCAAGGAACAAGGATAATCTCCCTACTAAAAAAATAGAACATCCCCAAGGGGGTGCACATCCCATCTCAAGGAACGAGGATAATCTCCCAACTCAAAAAACAGAACATCCCTAAGGGGGTGAATATTAACCAAATAAAAAAAGGGGGAGGGGGGGGGGGGGGGGTAAAATCGCGCACGCGATACTCCAGAAGAAGATGAAGGAAAAAAAAAAGAAGAAGAAGAGAAGAAGCAAGAAAAAAAAAAGAAGAAGATGAAAAAATACAAGAACAAGAAGAAGAAAGAAAAAGAAAAAATAAGAAGATGAAAAAACAGAAGAAAGAAGAAGAAGAAACAAGAAGATGAAAAAATACAAGAACAAGAAGAAGAAAAAAGAGAGTAAAAGAAGAAAAAAGAAAAAGAAGAAGAAAAAAGAGAATAAAAAATAAAAAGAAAGGACATGCAGCCGAGCCGCGCGCGCGCGCGGCTCCATTAAAAAAAAACGGGAGACACGAGGCGCACGTGCACAGCACGCGCGTGTAGCGTACACGCGCCAGCAAAAAAAAAAAAAAAAAAAGATATGGAGGCGCGTGTGCACAGCACGCGCGCGTGGCATACACGCGCGCCAGCAATAAAAAAAAAAAAAAAAAAAAAAAAAAAAAATCACGCGCGCGCGCCTCCCAAGGCCACCTTGGAGCGCGCTCCCACCTAATTGGGCACAACTTTTGCTACTCTCCACCAAATTGCGCGTAGATTTCACCTCGCTTCACCAAATCGCGGGAGAATTTCAACGCGCTCCACCAAATCGCGCGAACTCTTCAACGCGCCTACCAAATGGCGCTCGCTATCAAACGGATAAATAAAAAAAATTATTTCTCCACGCCATGCCAACGATTAACGCAAGACTACAACACAAATCTACTCTCAATACGATCCGGTACCGCTTTCTACTTGGCTCCCACATCGTCTCGAGAGTGGGGGGCTTGAGACAACTCCCACGAGGAGCCAACTCGCTCAGTACTACCACCCGCAGCGAGACAACTCCCATGAGGAGCAAACTCACTCGGTTCTACAACCAGCAGCGAGACAACTCCCACGAGGAGCAAACTCGCTCTGTCCTACAACCAGCAACGAGACAACTCCCACGAGGAGCAAACTCGCTATGTCCTACATCCCGTAGTGAGACAACTCCCACGAGGAGCAAACTCGCTCTGTCCTACATCCCGCAGTGAGACAACTCCTACGAGGAGACAACTCGCTCGGACCTATAACCCCTTGCGAGGAAAATCCCACGAGGAGGCCACTCGCTCGGTACTACGAACCCGCAGCGAGAAAACTCCCACGAGGAGCCAACTCGCTCGGTACTATGAACCCTCAGCGAGATAACTCCCACGAGGAGAGAAATCGCTCATAGCGACATCAATCCGCACACTCGTCAGTCGCGCGTCATCCAATGATTCTACAACTTCGCTGCGAGAAAACTCCCATGAGGAGACAACTCGCCCGAACTTCACTATATAATCGCAAGCTCAAGTTAGCACGATTACAACCCTAGAAACACTTAGAAATATTATGGGAATCTATATAGCCTGGCCAGCTTGATTACTCAAATTTATCTACTTGTTTTCGATGGGTCATTCATTAAAATGTGGCCACGGTCCAAACATACTTACGACCCACGAGGTCTAACAAAGGGCACGATCCCCATATAAAAATCTTGAGAGCCTAATCTCCTCCTCAAGTACATCACGCACAAGGCTATATGTAAACACATACAAGCAACGCGTCACAACATTGGCAATGTCGATAAATAACAACTCCCACGAGGAGAACACTTGCTATGTGCTACTACATTATCGCGAGACAACTTCCACAAGGAGATAACTCGATCAACTCTATTACCCCGCGGCGAGACAACTCCCACGAGGAGATAACTTGATCCGAGCTATTACATCGTCGCGGGACAACACCGACGACTCAAGTAACTTACATCGCGACAACTTGGTTGCGCTACGCGCCAACGCGCCTTCACGCCCCTCCGACACACGCTCCGATGCGTTTTCGCACACCATTAGGCTATACGCCAACAATCGACTTCTACAAATTTTACTCTCGACACGATCTGACACCCATTTCAACATGGCCCCCACATCGAATCGAGAGTGGGGGGCTTAATGATATGCATAATTGGGCCAACCCAATGGGCCTACAAATTACTTACCTACTAGGCCACGAGCCCAATATCGAAGACCACTATCACCGAGACCCAATCACCTTCAAGTAAGGTTTGGGCCCGACAATCTCAACTAAGCTATAAATAAAGGTTTGAATTCATTCCTTAAGGTACGTCCTATGAACTGAGCAATACTATTAACTGTATTCTCTGGACTATTTCCACTATCAGCACGTCTGACTTGAGCGTCGGAGGGGTTTCCGCCGGATCAACCCCCGGCCTAGTTCACGTGTTCTATGATCGCAGGTACCTCAGGATCATCAAGTTGTCAAGCTACTGATCCGCTTTGCTCTCCCAGTTCATTTTCTACACCACCCTAGGTGAGCTATATTTTAGCATCATTAGAGATATTAATATTAAATGATACATTTCAATAATAGCTTAAACTTTTAGTTGAGTTGATCATTCAACATGGTATCAGAGTCAGGTCAAATCAAAGGACGCGCTATATAAACATAATTTATTTTTTGCCCATTTCATTTTTATTTTGGAAGACAAAACTATGGTAGATAGATGTGTTCCTTTTAAGATTACTAGCACCTTTTTCGCTATTTTAAGTTCTTCGTTGTGGTGTTACGAGGCAATGGAGAAATCAAACATCAAAACGTAGATATAATCGTTATTAACACCAAAATAATGAACGAAAATTAACGAAACAACAAATGATTTATGGGTTCTTAAACAAAACATTTATGGGATAAATCTGTAGCTAGGGTTTGCGATTTGCAGCGATTTCTAGGAGACATTTAGCGTGAGTTGTTTGCGGTGGTTTCTTTGTGAGAGAATTGAAAATTTTGGTGGTTTTGGAATTCTGAGGATTTTGCGGAGGGGTTGATTACAGATCTTATGGGGATAAAATCAAGAATTAAAAAATTCTATAAAGTGGGGTTTTTATTACCATATATTATTAGGGGTATTTCAGACACGATAAGAACAATAAATTTAATAAAATAGAAATTAATTAGTTGAATTTAGGGGAAATGAGGGATAACCGCCTCATTAGGTAAAATAATATTGTACGGGCCCAATTTATAGTTGACCTTTTGTACACAAACATATTTAATATTTTCTGAATTGTGTGACCCTCTAAGCTTATGTTAAAGCTCATTATGCCCTTTTTTGTCCATATATTTCTCCAACTTTCTCCCTCTTCTCCTTATTTCTCTCATATCCGTCATTTTATATTCTCCATTAATTTATCTATCTTCCTTATGTTCCTCAATATTTGACGTGTTATTTTATTCTTCTTATTTTTCTCTCTTCTCTCCCTTCTCTCTCCTCCCCAATTTCCTCTTCTCGTATCTTTTTCTTTTCTTCTTTTCTCTCTCTCTCTCTCTCTCTCTCTCTCTCTCTCTCTCTCTCTCTCTCTCTCTCTCTCTCTCTCTCTCTCTCTCTCTCTCTCTCTCTCTCTCTCTCTCTCTCTCTCTCTCTCTCCCCTCACCCCTCTCTTCTCTGTTTCTGTTTCATTTTTTTTTCCTCTATTTCTTCTCACTATTGTACATTTTCTTCTATATCTCATTTTTTTGTCGTTGAAATCAATTTATTTTCTACTCTATGAAATTCATGTTTTCATGAAGATGAGATTTTTACAATGAGTATTCAATTTTATAACACCATAGTATCTTAAATTAAAAAATAATATGGTGAATTAACGGAAAAATTATAGTTGATCACCAATTTTTTTATAGTTGACATTTGAACAATTATAGTTCACTATCTAATTTTTGTAGTTGACTCTGGCAACAATATAGTTAACTACCATTCTTTTATAGTTGACATCGTAAAAATTATAGTTGACTATATAATTTTTATAGTTAACTTTGGGAAAAATATAGTGAACTACCCAATTTTATAGTTGACTCTGAATGTAGATGACTACAATATTTTATGTTTTCGACACCACTGATCTTTTCTTTGTTTTGGACTCTGATAAAACAAATTTCATAGGAAACAAATATTTATGAGTCAACAAATAGTGCGACCATAGATCTGTATATCTAAAAAACAATCGTGTTTACAAACGCCATTTTTGAGTAATCAACCATGGAAGAATTCCAAACCGTCGCATATGGTCGTCGCGTACTGTTGCATACCGTTTCTGTAGGAGACCTCGATTTTGTCCTTCGGAGTCGCTGAAGAGGGTGTCAAAAACAGAAATTATATGGTAAATGTACATAAATTAGGTTAATAGACGCCGAGGGGAGCGATGAGTCTATAGGAAACTAATTGTCTTCTTCTTGCTACCTTTCACCATTGTTCTTGACCTGTATTTCTCAACGATTCTCACACAAATGTTATTTGTTTTTTTTGTTTTTTTTTTTTGAAGAAATGTAGCAAATTAGGGCATAATTGCGACTGGGAAATGATCCGATATATTTGCAGATTTATTTTTTGCGATTTTCTTGGCACAAATATAGCACCGTAGCGGAAATTGAGGAGAAATTATTTTGATAAACGGATATGAAGATATGCAACTTTGGGAAAAATAGTGGGGGGTCATTGCTATTAGAAATTATGGGGTAGTTCAGTAATTACTAATTGTGAGGGGATTTGACCCATTAAAAATAGGGATTATTTGTCAAAAGCCCCCCATTACACAAGTCTAATTACAATAGGTCCAATTTTTTTAGAACTTTTTGAGATAAATCCATTTCAGCTTTAAATAATAAAAAATAATAAATTATATTATTAATAACCTATTTTACCCTTTCTCAATTTATTTAACCTAACCACAACTCTCTATCCCGTAAGCCGTCTCATTCGTTTATCTTCTCTCCCTTCTCTCAATAACTTGAATTCACGCCCACTCCATTGTCGCCCCATCGAACGACCAGAAAATTTTCGCCGTCCTCCTCATTCTACTTCTGTTGCTGCCGCCGATTCATCACCTCCGAATCAACCTCGCTCATTTCCGGCGAAGGTATCTCGTTCATCTCCCAAAAGGGTGGCGGCGATCTTCCGGGTCGGGTCGGGTCGATTTCCCACTATGGGATAGCAAATCTCGATTCATTTCTTCAACTTCAGCAAACCCCCCATTCATTTCTTTCAACAATCACGAATTTATGCTCTCCTTCAGGCCCGAAGTTTTGGAAATTTCTCGAGGAATCAGCCAATTGAAGTTCTAAAACTCTAGGTCCGAAATCGATTCCTTCTTAATTGTGTTTTAATCGATTTATGATTTTGTGTTTTTTTTAATCGCAATTGATTAGCATGATTTTTTTATTCTGTACGTGATGATTCGAAACTGTGAGTTCCGAAATGTTCGTGGTTTCATATTTGGGGATTTGTAACTTGTCAAGACGCTCTCGGTGGCGATGGAATTATAGCATCTTTAGACGGCTGTTGATTTGTGTAATCACCCATCAGGTGAGTTTCGAATTGTTTTGTTAGTGAAGATTTTGGGAAACTGGACGATTTTTAATTAATTTTTAATTTGAGTGATGAATGTTAAACATAGAAGATTGTTTATTGAGTTTTCATAATGTTTTAACTGTTTTACTTAAGCACCGATCTAATTTTTAATCTTGATGATTAAGAGTATTTAATTAGTTCAGTGTTAATTAGTTGTGTAGGATCACTCTGTTTTTTTTCCTGCTTATGAACAAATGTTCGATGGATTATAATTCGAATCGATAAGCGTTGCTCGTGTCAATTGGAATCAATTAGCTTCGTAAAATTTAGATATCTTTAATTTGTGTGAATTTTGGGGGAATTATGTGTGAATTTTGGTGGCTGAATGTGTGTGAATTGAAGGGTTTGGCCTTTGGCGGCGGCGCAAAGAGGGTGCGGCAACCATTTTCTTTGGCTTGTGTATTTTTTTGTCTTCTTATATTCTTGAGTTTCTTGAGAATTCATAGGGTTGGCCCAGGAAGGTTATTTGAAATAGTGGATTACGTTTTTTATATGTTATGGTTTGAGAGTGTGCCATTAGTGGATTACACTAATTAGACTGACAATTTGTTACTTTTTTTTTTCTTTTTGGTTCAGGTTCTTGAGCAACCGAAGTGATGCCGAATTTGTTTGTATACATTTGTTAATAGTGGTTTTGGATGAACATTTATTAATAGTGGTTTTGGATGAACATATACTGGATTACACTTATGTAACAATGGATTACACTAATTTAATAGTGGATTACATTTTTAATGTGGATTATGTTTATTTTATAATAAATTTTACTTCAATTCCATAGTGGTTTTCGATAAATTTATGCCTATTTTATATTAATTTGTACTTTAATTTCATAGTGGTTTTCGATAAATTTAGTGGTTTTCATGTTATATAGTTATTATACAGAGTGATTTTTATGTTTATATAGTTGTGTTATACAAAGTGGTTTTCATGTTTATATAGAGTGGTTTTTATTTAAAAAAACAGGAAAGAAAATAAAAAAAAACCATTTAAAAAAAATTGAAATTAAGAAAAAAAACCATGAAAAAATGAAAATAAAAACAAAACCATTTTTTTAAATTAAAATAAAAAACATGAAAAATATAAATAAGAAAAAAAAAATTACAAAATTTTCATTTAAATCGAAATAAAGAAAATCATTAAACAAAATAAAAAAGAAAAGGAAAAAAAAACTGAATAGGCGTGATAAGGGAATTAATTTTTGGAGAAGATTTGGGTGTAGATTATAATTTTTTAAAATTAAATAATTATACTAATTAATAGTTAGTAAGGGCATATATGGTTTTTCAGGTCCATTGGATTTATCTCAAATATCATTTATAAATAAAGGATTTATCAAGAATTAAAATCCCAATAAAGGGTGTTTGGCATATTGCCCCTTAAAAATAATATAAAGTGGTTAGTCCTAATATTTTTATATCTCATTGACCCTTGAATATATATACATAAAATTTACTATATATAATTGCCTCGATCGAAAATATGGTGGTGAATGGAAAGTCTGTTAATTAGGATGGAAATAGAAAGGAAATAAAAAAAGTCCATATATATATATATATATATATATATATATATATATATATATATATATATATATATATATATATATATATATATATATATATATATATATATATATATATAGGCAAATGGCAAAAAGGCCCATCACATGGGACTTAAATGCATTTTAGTCCACAAAAAAAACAGTCTCTCAATTAAGCCCATCCCCATGTCTTTAGTCTAAAATACCCTCAATAATATAATTCTTAACAATTCCACCCATTATGCTCTAACTTCCTTAATATTACACATTGACCCCGGATTTAAACAAATATATCACATTTACCCCCAAAACTTTTTTTTTTTCAGAAAATAATTTTTTTTCTGAAATGTTTTTTTCCGGCCAGATTCCGGAGTTGACCGCCGGAGACCGCCGGTCTCCGGCGTTGACTTTTTTTTTTTTTTTTTTTTTTTTTTTTGAAAATTTTTTTTTCCTGAATTTTTTTTCCGGCCAGATTCCGGCGTTGACTTTTTTTTTTTTTTTTTTTTTTTGAATTGTTTTTTCTTAGAAAAAAAATATTTTAATTAATATTACTGTCTTTACTGTCTTGACTACTAAATTACTGTCTCAGACAGTAATATTACTGTTTGGGACAGTAATATTATGAATATTATTTTTCCGAACAGTAATATTATTAATATTATTGTCTAAGACAGTTAAATTACTGTTGGAGACAGTAATTTAACATCCAAGACAGTAATATTAATTAAAACAAATTTTTTTGTAAGGAAAAAAATTAAAAAAAAAATTAAAAAAAAAAAAAAAAGTCAATTAACAGTTAAATTACTGTCTCCGACAGTTAAATAACTGCTGGAGACAGTAATTTAGCAACGAATACAGTAATATTAATTAAAAATATTTTTTTTAAGAATAAAAAAGTCAATTAACAGTTAAATTACTGTCTCCGACAGTTAAATAACTGCTGGAGACAGTAATTTAGCAACGAATACAGTAATATTAATTAAAAATATTTTTTTTAAGAATAAAAATGTCAATTAACAGTTAAATTACTGTCTCCGACAGTTAAATAACTGCTGGAGACAGTAATTTAGCAACGAATACAGTAATATTAATTAAAAATATTTTTTTTAAGAATAAAAAAGTTAATTAACAGTTAAATTACTGTCTCCGACAGTTAAATAACTGCTGGAGACAGTAATTTAGCAACGAATACAGTAATATTAATTAAAAATATTTTTTTTAAGAATAAAAAAGTCAATTAACAGTTAAATTACTGTCTCCGACAGTTAAATAGCTGCCGGAGACAGTAATTTAGCAGCCAAGACAGTAAAATTAATTAAAATATTTTTTTTAAGAAAAAAAAAGTCAACGCCGGAGACCCGGCGGTCAACGGCCGTTGACCGGCCGGAAAAAAATTTCAGGAAAACGAAAATTCAAAAAAAAAAAAAAAAACAAAAGTCAACGCCGGAGACCGGCGGTCTCCGGCGGTCAAAGCCGGAATCTGGCCGGAAAAAAAATATTTCAGAAAAAAAATTTATTTTCTGAAAAAAAAAAAGTTTTGGGGTTAATGTGATATATTTGTTTAAATCCGGGGTCAATGTGTAATATTTAAGAAGTTAGAGCATAATGGGTGGAATTGATAAGAATTAGGGTTAAAATTGGGGTCAAAATTGAAATTAGGTTTAAAATTGGTTAATTGATGAAATTGGGCTAAATTGGGGTGTAAATCATGAAATTGGAGTTGAATTGGGTTTCAATGAATTGGGGGTAATTTTGGTATATATAAAGGGATTTTCCTTATTTGCAAATAAGTTTGAATGGGATGGTTTAATTGAAAAACAAAAAAGTTGGATGTCCCTTTTTTAATTAAGTGCCCTTGTCATGGGCCTATTTGCCATTACCCCTATATATATATATATATATATATATATATATATATATATATATATATATATATATATATATATATATATATATAAAGGTAGAGTTTTCGTACACAGCATAATATAATAAGCATCATGGGTAACAAGGCTGTGAAGGCAATCGGAACCCTAACTTCGTTCACCTGTGAAATTTGCGATGAACCGTCACCGTCAACTCAGAAGTTTCGCCATGGCAATTCGTATGCATATGTGCACAATATTTGCACTAAGGTATATATAATATATATTCATTAGAATCTCGATAAATTAATTATAGCATCGTTTAAATAGTAGTTTTTTCTGATCCCGGTGTTGTAAAAACCTACTAAATGATTAGTTCGATAATTTAATATTTCGCTAAATTAAAAATTTTGCTAGCTCCGACTGTATTAATTTATAGATGTTTAATTATATATATATATATATATATAATTCAATTTCTGGCTTCTAAAATTTCCAATAACTTTTTTGCATGTGAATATTGTGAAGTGCATCGGCCGTCACATCAAAGCAAAAGTCGAAGGATATAATACGGAGATAATATGCCCTAAATTGAGCTGCCGGAGAAAACTAGACCCGCTCAAATGCCGGGAGATAATCTCGCCGGAGATCTTTGTAAAACTGTGCGATATCCTCTGCAGTTCGGCGCTCTCCGGCAAGAAAAAGTGCTATTGCCCTCACCGCGATTGCGCCGAGATGATTCTCATCGAGTGCGGCGATGATGGCTCGACGAACAAGTTTACTTGTCCGAGATGCACTAGGGTTTTCTGCCACCAATGCGGGGTTCCGTGGCGGGCCCCACATTGGTGCGGGGGAATATTCCTTTTGAAGAGGGTATTTTTTAACGACGCAAAATTCGAGCGTTTGTTGGAGAAGATGAAGTGGAGAAGATGCCCTCATTGTAGCCAGCCAGTTGATCGTATTAGTGGTTGTAACACTGTTAAGTGCAGGTATATATATACATATATATATAGAAATATTTGAAATACGTGGATTATTTCCACATTGTTTTTAACTTTCTTATTTTTCTAACTAAATTTTAGTTATGGAACAAGTAGTGCTTAGTGGATTAAGTATAGGGCTTAGTGGGTTTAGTATATGGCTTAGTGGGTTAAGTAGTGCTTAAGTGGGTTTAATTGTGAATATTATTCTAACTCCTTAAACTAACCCACTAACCCACTAACCCATGTTCTTGAGTGCTCTTGTAGTTGGTTTTCTTGCAGATCATGGGCTGAGGAGTGGATGCTTGGAATGCCTATAAATACCGACTTCAATACTCAAGGAAGATTATCGATTCTACGAAATAAAAACCAAGGGCTGAAGAGAATACACGAGTGTTTTAGTTAGGTTTTAGAATCGGTTGTTTGTACTCCTTATGAGTACATTCTTTACGTACTTCTCATAAGTACATTCTTTGTAGTCTAGATTGTTTAGTATATATGTTTCTAGACTTGGTTGTAAGAATGATCAAGATAGTGATTCATTCATAAGTTCTTTACGTACTCCTCACGAGTACATCTTTGAAATCTAGAATTTTTAATATTTTTCTTTTTGTATCTAGATTTGATTGTAAGAATGATCTTGAAAAAGATTCATTCATAAGGAAGAAGTTTTCGCACCTCTTCTGTTTGTATTCTTGGAATACTGATTTTAATATATTTTTCGTCCTGTAAAGGGCAAGTTCACAAGTCTTTACTTGTGAACATTTTTTTAATTCTGAGTATTGTTCTTTTATCTTTATATTTCCGCTGCATGTTTGTTCAAGTGTCATAACACTTCAGATAACACCTCTGTATTAAACGAATTCGGGACCATAAATTCTTTCAATTGGTATCAGAGCCAACACTTGACGTATACTAAGTGTTTGTTCCTATTTTTTCAGAAACGAGTTCGTGATGGATACTCAGATGACTGCTTCATTGCGACCTCCTGTACTTGATGGCACAAACTACACCTACTGGAAAGTCGAGATGAGGGCGAACATCAAAGCCACTGATGAGAAAGCCTGGAGATCTATTCATACTGGATGGAAGCCACCAACTATCACATATGCGGATGTGGATGTATTTCCAACACCAGAATTACGGTGGACAGCAGACGATCTATCAAATGCACTCCAAGCAGAACTAGAAAAGGAAGAAGTTGCTACAGAATATGATGATGATGCAGATGAATGTCTCAACAATGTGGCATTTCAGATTCAGAAATTCAATAGGGCGTACAGACGAAGTGGAATCAAGCCCAGACAGTTATTTCCAGAAGGCTCTACACAAAATCGACAAACTCAGCCCCGGAACAGATCTATTCCACAGAGAACATTTCCTCAAACACCATCTCAAAACAATTTAAAAAATTCTTCATTTATTCGTTCAAATTCTGAACCACCTAACTTGGATCATATTAAATGCAGGGTCTGTTCAGGATTTGGACATTATGCTAATGAATGTGCAAATACCTTGAGAAGAAGAGGAATGAGTTTGATTTGTGCTGTCAGTGATGAGGAGGAAGAACAACCTGAACATACAGAGGAACAACAATCCTCTAAACAAGCTCTTTCTGTCAGATATATCACTGAAAATTGTCCTGAAACAGAACCACAAGGAGTTTCTCAAGATGCTGCAACACTTTCTGAAACACTTTCAGTAACTGAAATTTCTGAGTTAGATAATAGTCATTATACATGTTTGAACTCTATTTCTTTGAATGCTGCAGAATACAGTAAAGAAGCAATAGAAGATGAGGAAGAAATGTACAAGAAATTGTTCAGTGACTTGGAGAAGAAGACTCATGCTCTAGATGCAGCCAACAAGGAAAATCCCTCTCTCAAAGAAACAATCACTCATTTGGAGGTTGGTATCACCAAGAAGGATCTTGAACTGGCAAAGGTGAAAGATGAACTCAAAGAAGCGACTCTAGCAATCAAGAGGATGAATACAGACACAACTAAACTCAAAGAGATTGTGTCACTGGAGAAGTATAACAAAAATGAAGGTCTAGGGTTCAAAAACCTAGTGAAGAAACACAAGCCAGTAAAGAAGAAGGAGATTGTCTTTGTAAAAGAGAAGGGTTCAAATGGAAAAGAATGCAGAAATTCCACAGTCACCACTTCAGAGTCCAGAATAAGGGGATACATTTGTCATGACTGTTTCTCACTAGGACATACCCGTCCATTGTGTGAGAAACTAAGTAGTGACAAAATGTTGTACAGGATGAGTCACAGCACTCCAGGGAACACCTCCAAGAAAAAGGTAGAATTTACCAAAAAGGAGTGTAGAATATGGACTCCCAAAGGTAAACTTATGTGCAAAGCAGTATACACTTCTTTAAATGCTAACATTTCAGGTTCATGGTACCTTGATAGTGGATGCTCTAGGCACATGACTGGAACTAAAGAGTTTCTATCAAACTACTATACACTCAATGGAGGACGTGTAACCTATGGAGGAGGAGCTAAAGGCAAAGTGGTTGGACGTGGAACACTCAGTCTTGAGGGACTTCCAAAACTTTCAAATGTCTTACATGTTGAAGGATTGGGGTCAAATCTCATCAGTATTAGTAAATTGTGTGATGATGATCTGCGTGTTCAATTTGATAAATACTATTGTTATGTGTTTGATAATCAAAATCATTGTGTACTTACAGGTTCCAGATCAATGGATAATTGCTATCAAACAGGTGACACCATCTCATGCAAGAGCTCAAGAGTAAGTGAAGTAGAGCTGTGGCACCACAAACTTGGGCACACAAACTTCAAAAATCTGAAGCTGCTCAACAAGTGCAATGTCATAAGAGGAATTCTTGATCTCAAGATCAAGGACATTCCTATATGTGGAATGTGCCAGAAGGGAAAGCAAACTAGGGTACCACACAAAGTGTTACAACCCGTTGGTATCACCATTTGTTTTGAACTTGTACATATGGATCTTATGGGTCCTATAGAGGTAGAAAGCCTAGGTGGTAAAAAATATGTATTTGTGTGTGTTGATGATTTTTCGAGATATACTTTGGTGTATTTGTTAAGAGAAAAATCTGATCTAGAATACATGCATGTGTTTGGATGTGTTTGCTATGTCCTCAATGATCGAGATCGTCTAGCTAAATTTGATTCCAAAAGTGATTTGAGTTTATTTGTGGGACACTCTAATAACAGTAATGTATATAGAGTATATAACTTAAGAACTCGAACCATTATTGAATCTGTAAATGTGGTATTTGATGATTTTGCTAATCTCCGCAGTAAAACAGCTGAAGATGAAGTTGATGACCTGATTGCTGGAGGAGAAACAACCGAAGGAGACTCTACTGCCACAGATGCTCCAGATATAAACAGTCCAGTATCAAGAGAAGAGGGTGTTGAGCCAAGTGTTACCACATCTGACTCAATACTTCCTATAGAGAGCACAGAAGCTGAATTGCAGCCAACCTTTGATGTCTGCAGAAAGGAACCATCAAGCAGAATCCAGAAAAATCACCCATCTACTCAAGTAGTGGGAGATATCTTTGATGGAATAAGGACCAGAAGAAAAGAGAGAGTAAACTACAGAGATATGGTAAGATTTGCAAATTTATCTTCTGAATGTGCACTAACTGGAACCACTTGTTTTGTGTCTTCAGTGGAACCAAGGAATATTGCAGAAGCTCTGAAGGATGAATTCTGGGTCAATGCAATGCATGAAGAGTTGAATCAATTCATCAGGAATGATGTTTGGTACTTAGTTCCCAGACCAAGCCATGTAAATGTGATAGGAACTAAGTGGATCTTCAAAAACAAAACTGATGAAAAAGATTCTATGTCTCACACTTTTGAAATGAGTATGGTAGGGGAGTTGAATTACTTCTTAGGACTCCAAATCAAACAGACAGGTGAAGGAATGTTTGTGAATCAAAAGAAGTATGCTCTCAATCTGGTCAAAAGTTTTGAGTTGGAATCAGCCAAGCACATGAAAACTCCAATGGGTTCCAGCCAAAAACTGTCTAAGGATGATGTTGCAGAAGATGTCGACAGCACTCTCTACAGAAGCATGATTGGAAGCCTTCTGTATCTAACAGCAAGCAGGCCTGACATTATGTTTAGTGTGTGTGTGTGTGCCAGGTATCAAGCTAATCCCAAAGTCACTCATCTTAAAGCTGTGAAGAGGATTATTAGGTATGTTGCAGGTACAGTAGACTTAGGGATTCAGTTTTTCAAAGACACTAATACAAATTTGATAGGTTTTAGTGATTCTGATTGGGCTGGGGATATTAGTGACAGAAAAAGCACCTCAGGTGCATGTTTCTTTTTGGGGAATAATTTGGTTTCTTGGTTTAGTAGAAAACAAAATTGTGTATCACTTTCAACAGCTGAATCAGAATATGTAGCTGTTGGAGGATGTTGTGGTCAACTAATTTGGATGAAACAAATGTTGGGGGATTATGGGTTAACCAGTGGCACCCTGACCATATATTGTGATAATTCAAGTGCTATTGATATTTCAAAAAATCATGTTCAACACTCACGTACTAAACACATAGATATTAAACATCATTTTATTCGTGATATAGTTGAGAAAAATATAGTGTGCTTAAAGTACATTCCTACACAAGATCAGTTGGCTGACATCTTTACAAAGGCATTAGATTATGAGAGGTTCTCTAAACTTAGAAAATCTCTCGGGATGTGTACTCAATAAACATGTCCTAAAATATGTTGCAGCACCTCATCAAACATCTTAAGCTGCAACATAATTTCCTGAAGCTTAGCTTCTTTAAATAATGACTTCACTGTGATGAACTATTCTTCTAAATAAGTAACTGGAAGTCTTTCACCTTGAAACGTGATCATGCTTCATGTAAACATTTAGGGAATAAGTACACTCACATAAGTCAAACTCCTCTATTTTGATAGTCATATCTTAGTAACTGAGGAACCTTCAAACTGAACACTTGATCATGTTCCAGGTGAATTGTTTGACTTGAAAATAAGAGTTTAAAAAAAAAAAAAAAAAAAAAAAAAAAAAAAAAAAAAAAAAATTATGCCTGTCAGCCAATCTATTTTTTCTCACACTATTAATCATTAATAAATTTGTTTCTTATTTTTGTGAAAATTTCGTGAGTGCTACTATTTTTATTATTATTTTATTTATTATTGAATTATCACTATTTATATGGGTCATGGGGTACATGGGTTAGTCTTTTATTTTCCACTAAGTCCACTCCTTATTATGCCATGTGTCACGTTTTGTTTTAAACTGCCACATAGACCTTTATTCTCCTTAATCACACTTTCTCCAAGAAAAACGCACACCACTTCTTCACCTTCTCCACTTCAATGTTTTTTTTTAAGAAAAATCAGGGCTTATAAGTTTCGTGCTTCTTTTTCGAAAATTCACACTCAAAAATCAAAAGCACAAGAAGCAATTTTTTATCTACTGTATCATGGCATCTCCTCCTAGAAATCCTCTTCCAGCCGTTGATGATGTCCACAAGGATGCTGCAGCACCTGAACCAGCAGACCCTAATCTAGCCATCATCGTTCATCCTGTCAACCTTGAAGCCATGCCGACCAGCTTCATTGGGCCCGGCGACGAGCTGAATCCGATTGACCCAGTCGTTTTTCAGAACCTGGGTCCCTCTTCCACTCTAGGAAGGTTTCCTACTCGCCGGTCTAAGCGCATGAATCCCTTCCCAGATCGGAATGCTACTGGATCACAACACCGGAGGGGAGGACATTCTCCCAGCAGAGGTGGCAGAGGTGGAAGAAGAAGCGGCAGAGTCGGTCGCACTCCAGTTAGGCCAAACCCACCAAGAGGCCTTCATTTGGTTAATGAAGAAACTGATGATGAAGAAGGAGATCCTACCTTTGCAGAATCAGAAGCCCAAGTACTCTCCTCAAGATCCATTGAGTCATCCTCCAAAGACTCGACTTAACGAGTATCAACTCAGGGGGAGACACTTCAGCATAACTCTTCTCAACATCCGGTTTCCGAAGATGTTGCTGCACATGTTCCTGAAGATGCTGCTGCACCCACTGACTCAGCCAATGTTTCACAGAGTGCTGCTGAGGATGCTGCTCCCTACCAGGAAGAAGAAATGCCTGATTTTTCAGGGATGTCATCTGCCGAGCATGTTGACATTCCCTCTGTTGATGCTCAGGATTTCACTACCACTGAAGAAACACTCTCAGCACCACATGCAGACCCTCTGGAAACTCTTGCAGAAGCAGCTGTTCAAGTCGATACATCACCTCCTCAGGCTGATGAACCAGAGAAAAGTGATGACAGCTGGGAAGTTCTCCTTGCCTCATTTCGCAAAAAATTGCCACCTTCAGAGTCAAACAGTGACTCGTCTGAGGAATTCTCTTAGATGCAGGAAGATGTTGCCCCACGTGTTGCATCACCTGAGCCAGCATGCATCCCAGATGAACTTGAAGACTCAGAAGAAGAGGAATCTTCTGAGGAAGAAGAGCTGAACTTGGATGGGAAGGATCTGTCAACTCTTTTTGAGGTAAACAATGCTTTCAGTACAACCTTTTATTTTGAATCTGATTCAAATTTGAGTCCTCAAATCATGAATTGCCAATTCATTGAGGAGAAGAAAATTTCCAAGGATGAGTTTGATAGACATAGGATTACTGATTTTCTTGATCAAAGAAAAATCCTTAGTCTAGTTGAGATTGCCTGTCCTTATGATCCTTCTGTTGTGAAGGAATTTTATGCCAATTTACAAACCTCTTTGTTTTAAAGAAAAAAAAAATACTCCAAACTTTGGCAAAGTTTTTGTGCGAAATTCCATTTTTTTCGCCCAAAATTATCAGCTCTCATTTACAAACTCCTACTGTGATTGATGAGGATAATTATGGTGATTTTACTGAGGTTTGTAAGACTCTTTCTGGCAATCGTTTAAAATGAAAATTCAAAGTTTCTCAACTCACTGCATTTTATTCTGTCTTGTTCAGACTCACAGTGATGAACTGGATTCCATCCAAAAATGTCTCTGTGATTACTAAACCTCATGCAGTACTCATGTACAAATTGGGGATGGGATTACAAGTTGATTTAGGCAAACTTTTCTTTAATAATATATAGGTCATCTTGCCCAGAAAATTTCATCCTCCACTCATTTTCCTTATCCTTCTCTCATCTACTCCATTCTGCTTTCTCAAAATTTGGGCCAAGATGAATCAGAATATCTTCACACTCCACTTGGCATGATAACTGTTTCTCAAAATTTTCTCAAAGCTCCTCATGTCCAAGATCTTCCCTGGAGTGGAGATAATTTTCTCTCAACTGAATCATGTCAAAATAATCTTGGTACTGAAGGTGTTGCTCCTCATGTTGACAACATCCCTGACAATCTTGTTTATGTTCCTAGAGATCTCTTGTTACAACAGCTTACTCACTCTCTAGCTCAGATTACCTATCACCAGTCCATGGTGGAAATGCTCCGAAAAACTCTTTTCTGATCAAAAAGGGGGAGAAAAAGCTAGTCATGAAGTTGAAGCAGGGACTTCTCATCATTTGGATGCCAGAGGCAGAGAACATGGAGTTAATGAAGAAGAAGAAAAGAATGAGGGTGAAGCTGAAGGAGCAGAGGAAAGCAGCAGCAGCTGATACTGAGGACACTTTGGATATTCTGCTCTAAAGTTATTTTTATGAACAATATTTGGTTTTGTTCTGTTTTTATTTTTTCCTCTGAACTTTTATGTTAATGTTGGTTGTCATATTCAGGGGGAGTTCAAGCAATGACTCAGGGGGAGTTAAGCTAAAATTTAGTTTTGATCAGAAAGTTAAAAAGGGGGAGTTTGAAATACGTGGATTATTTCCACATTGTTTTTAACTTTCTTATTTTTCTAACTAAATTTTAGTTATGGAACAAGTAGTGCTTAGTGGATTAAGTATATGGCTTAGTGGGTTTAGTATATGGCTTAGTGGGTTAAGTAGTGCTTAAGTGGGTTTAATTGTGAATATTATTCTAACTCCTTAAACTAACCCACTAACCCATGTTCTTGAGTGCTCTTGTAGTTGGTTTTCTTGCAGATCATGGGCTGAGGAGTGGATGCTTGGAATGCCTATAAATACCGACTTCAATACTCAAGGAAGATTATCGATTCTACGAAATAAAAACCAAGGGCTGAAGAGAATACACGAGTGTTTTAGTTAGGTTTTAGAATCGGTTGTTTGTACTCCTTATGAGTACATTCTTTACGTACTTCTCATAAGTACATTCTTTGTAGTCTAGATTGTTTAGTATATATGTTTCTAGACTTGGTTGTAAGAATGATCAAGATAGTGATTCATTCATAAGTTCTTTACGTACTCCTCACGAGTACATCTTTGAAATCTAGAATTTTTAATATTTTTCTTTTTGTATCTAGATTTGATTGTAAGAATGATCTTGAAAAAGATTCATTCATAAGGAAGAAGTTTTCGCACCTCTTCTGTTTGTATTCTTGGAATACTGATTTTAATATATTTTTCGTCCTGTAAAGGGCAAGTTCACAAGTCTTTACTTGTGAACATTTTTTTAATTCTGAGTATTGTTCTTTTATCTTTATATTTCCGCTGCATGTTTGTTCAAGTGTCATAACACTTCAGATAACACCTCTGTATTAAACGAATTCGGGACCATAAATTCTTTCAATATTTATTTATATATATGTATACAATTCACCCGTTACTGCAATTAATACTCATGTGTTATATCGAATTGCTAAAAACTTATTCGTGTTATTATTTTCAAAATTACCTCTACCACTTAGTTTTTTTTAACAATCACACCCTGTTTGGGGGGTTTTGCGCTAAAAAAAATTGAACCGTAGAGGATTTTGCTGATGAAATAATTAACGGGGTAGTTTTATAGCAATTCAACATAACAGATCTTATATATAAAAACTATTAAAGCTACTCAACCTATAAAACCCTAATGGCATATCCATAATTTTTTTAAATCTTTCGTAAACTAATGCAATTTTGCTAGTCCGACTGTATAAATTATAGAGGTCTAACTGTAATTGCAATAATACCCTATATTTTTACCATAATTCAGATTTAATATTTATTATTTTTCCAATATTTGTAATAAATATCGAACAATTTATTAATGGTGCAGATGTGGGAGAGAATTTTGCTATGATTGTGGGGGTCCAAGCCATCAACTACGAGCATGTAAATCTGGAGAAAGAGAAAGAGGCCAACTTGGGAGAATAATAAATTTTATTGTCGCAATAGGTCAATTGGTAGTACTGTTTGTTCTTTGTATGGGTTACTTACTTTTAATTTTGCTTTCATTATTTTTCGTTATATGTTCATTGAATGAATAATTTCATATTTAATTTGATGGAATAATGAACTGATTTTTTTTTTTTAATTAGAAACAACGAAAGACTTTATAACAAAAGGGTTTTCGGATTATATATTACATGTTTTCAAAAATATTTAATTATCTATAATACATTACATAGATACACACATACACACACACACACACACACACACACATATATATATATATATATATATATATATATATATATATATATATATATATCCATTAATTATGAATCTTATTACATATTCACTCTTTCCGTGTTAAATTTAGTAGAATCTTCTAGGTTATGTTGATTATTCTCTAGTTTGTACCTGTTTTATCTCATTCAAGTTCCACATTTTGAAACCACATGATCATAAGATTTGTCTTGGCTTGTAAATGTGTGATTTTGGTGCATCAGAAACTGCGTTTTTGCACAAAACGAGTACAAATTAGAGAACATTTCACGTGATCTAGAAGATTATGTTGAATTTGACACCAAAAGGGTGGACGTGTTAAATGATTCATAGTTGAGAGGATGCTTGTAATTACCCAAACTTGAGAGAGTTTTCGTAGCTTGACCTTACCTCAGAAGTGATCGTTATTTACCACGCGTGTATATATATATATATATATATATATATATATATATATATATATATATATATATATATATATATATATATATATATATATATATATATATATATATATATAGGTTGTAGAAAGCGGTAATCGGGTCGGAGGCGGTCAGGGACCGACTCACGATTAATCGGTGCGGCGGTGATTGTTGAGTGTAGATTTTACACTCAATACGTTTACTTTACGTGGATCTTTTGTTTAGATTTAATTATATTTGTGCTTTAATTGATTGATTTTGTGTTTTATAGGTGAAAAACGAGAATTAGGTGTCAATGAAGGAAAAAAGATCAAAAAGAAAGGAAAAAGTTGCAAATAAGGAAACAAATCAAATTGGAAGAAGGAATCTCGCCACAGCTTTGACAGTGTCCACGATTTCGAGCATATCTCTCTCATACGAACTCCGAATTAGGTGATTTTGGCGGCATTGGAAAGCTAATTTCAAGGGCTACAATTCTTATTTACAAAATATTCCAAAATTCGGACTCCAACATGGCGAAAATCGAAGAACAAGTCCTGATGGGTGAAAGTGGCGGAAATTGATTCCTATTAGGTTTCTACTACTTCCTTATCAAGAAAAGCCTATAAAAGCAACATGTCTCTACACCATAAGCACGAAATTTTACACCACAAAACACGAAGAACGAAGATCAACGAAGACTCAAGCATAGTTTTTCTTATTTATTTTATTTATTCTATTTTGCTTATCATAAGAATTACGAGTAGCTAAGTTTTTAATCTAGGATTTTGTTGGAACCCTATGTGGGGATGGTGAACCCGTTTTCTTGAGATTATGCAATTATGATTTTATGATTATTTCTTATACTTGTTATGATTGTTAGTGCATGAACTTGATCAATTTATGTGCTTTATCTGTGATTATTGGGATTGACTCGACAGAGCTATTTTGATAATTAGACGGTAAGTATAGGAACCTTCGAGTAGTTTTCACCGGATGAGTGTGTCAATTGCATGTGGTGTCGTAGACATACAGATATCACCTTAGGTAGCCATTTACGAGACTTGTTAGTTAATGCTTTATTCATAATTTGTTTGCATAGACATATAGTGAACCGTTTATGAATAATAGACTCATAATACACGCGACAGCGGGTTATGAGTAAATTAGTGTCTCGGGTTAATAATCATGAATCATATATTTCATAATTGAGGGGTTTTGGGTGAGCAATTCTTGCATAGGGGGAAGACAAAATCCTAGATCCGTTTTTATATTGATATTATCTCTTGTTTATTTGCTTTCCTAATTAGTTTAATATATTTAGTTGATTAAATTTGACAACCTTGCGTAGGCTGGATAAAAATCATAGTTGTTAGAATTTGGTACTTAGGATTAGGTAATTTGAGTATTCCCTGTGGGATCGACATCCGACTCTCACGAGTCCACTTTTACTACTTGTTTGCGATACGTGCACTTGCGTGTTAGGTATTTAGCACCCAACAGTGATAAATTGGAAATAAATCGCTTTTTAAAATTTAATAATATATTTGTAAATATTATTTATAAATACTCAAAACATAGATAAAAAATATTTAAATATAGTTATATCTCCATCATGTATATATTCTAATAACATAATAAAAGTTTAATAATAATAAGATCATAATACATAAATATCCTTATAAAATATAAATAAAAAGGCAATTTTTTTGAATTTACATGCACTCTTGGCATACATCATTAGTTCTTTAACAATAATAATTAACATAAACAAAGTAAAGCATAAACTCATATTTTTTTATTAAAATCCCAACTTTTATTTCGATTTTAAAAAAAAAACCGTTTTTTTGCCCGTTTTTGCGACCAAAGTTTGACCCGCCTTAAAGGTTTGACCGCCTCGGACCGCCTCAGACCGTCTCAGACCGCCTCAAACCGCCTCACAACAAAAAATCGTTTTTTCAAACCTTTACACTAAAATCGTAAAAGTTTTGGACCGCCTCGGCCGATTTTTAGAACCGAAGATTGAGCCGGGCCTAACCAAAGCCCGATGGCTCGGCCAAATTATATTTTAGCCGAACCTACTTTTTAATGAGCCGGGCCGAGTTTGAGCTATTTTGTTAAACCTGATTTATTTGTGAGACGCGTTTGAGGGTACTATGACTCAACCCGAATAAGTACCAACCGAGTAGGTTAAAACAAAATATATAATATATTTATTATTTTAATGCTATGACAACATACAAGTTACGACCATATAAGATTATTTTATTTTGCAAAATAAAAGGAATTAAGTAGTGGCGATTGTAATAAGTAAAATAGGAATCAAATGCAAAATACCCACCGAAATCCAATTGCTGAAATCCATCACCGAGATTTAAGAATATAAAACGGTTCCAACAATAAGAGTTACTATTCTTTTTTTTTACTTCTTTCAGTTTTGTTTTTAAGTTTTTCCAATAACTTGCAAATAACGTTCAGGGTTTTTTTGGATGGACTTCAACGGAGGTAAATCTTGTTTATCACTTGTTTTATAATTATTTTTACTCATTACAGTTATATAGTAATGGGGCCCAATATACACCCGAAACCTGAAAAAATACATGAAGCGGGCGTGAGCCTATACTAATAATGTCAAATTGTATGTGAGCTTGAACTTATAGTAACGATGCCGAGTAAAATACATTGGGTTGATTTTTACTATATATATATATATATATATATATATATATATATATATATATATATATATATATATATATATATATATATATATATGCAAACATACACACATCCACATCGGTGTATGTAGATCAACGATAAAAAATATCCAATGTAACCTTTATTGAGTGTCGCATAAAAATAACCAATATTGCACTAGTTTAATTTCGAGTTTTATTCCAAGTGTCACATATCCATCGAAGACTTATGCTGAGAACCAATTTTCTAATTTCTTTTTTATATTTGAAATTTCATAAAAATATGAGGTTTTGGACAATGGTCACAAATCTCAATCAATGTGTGACATAAAAAAACAAATTCTGATTAATTCCTTAGTTTCAACTAATTAACCAAACTTTCATTATTCTTCATACTTGTGTACATGCATCTAAGAAAAAAAGCAATTTTTTTTCTTCCTATAACCTATAACATATTGATATACATATTTGGCCTGGCCCAACGGGCCCCCAATTTGTCCTGTAATTGGGTCCACTTCACTAACGCCCAAACACCTATAATTGGGCCCACTACACGACCTTCAAAATAAGGCTTGGGCACAACAAAGTAAGCCCAACCCAATCAACGACATATAAATAGATGTTTTACTCATTTATTAAGGTACGTTCTATTATTCACCAACATTTTAGAGTTTCATTCTCTCTACTATTTCCACGATCCGTACATCTGACTTGAGCGTCGGAGGGGTTTCCGCCGGATCAACCCCCGGCTTAGTTCACGTGTGCTCATTTGCAGGGACCTCAGGATCATCAAGTTGTGAAGCTACTGATCCGCTTTACTCTCCCAGCTCGTTTTCTACACTACCGCAGGTGATCTAAGTAATTAGCATCATCATTTTGACGCCGTCTGTGGGAACGATGCAAACCAGATCCCGTAGCCAACAAGATCCTCCTGAGGCGTCTGCTTGGAGAGAAAATGACACAACTAACAACCTCCCCGTCCGTGGAGGATCTGGCTTGCCACCTCCTCCACGTGCCGCGGATCCGCCTCGCGAGGTTCAGGTAATCCCCCCTCGGGACCCACCTCTCGCCAATCCGCCACTCCCTGCTCCTCGAACGGTTCAAATAACCGAGGATGCGCTTCAACGCATGATAGCAGAAGCCTCAACTCGTGCCGCCACCGAGGCCGTGACTCAATATATCGCCACGATGGGAGCAAACGCTCCCAATGCGATACCAGCGCCAGCTCCACCTGTGGTGCAACCTATGGCACCACCGCCAGTCCAGAACCAAATAAGTGTCTCCTCCTCCACCTCGGACCAACGATCCCGAATACAGCTATCCAAAAATCACAGGGGGCACAACCCAGACAGCAACGTCAGCGCTCACCCCCACGGGGGAATGCGTCTCCACAAAGAGTCCCTCTCTTTAATGAAGGAGAAGGCGAGGTGAACAGCAGAATGTCTCGCCAAGTTCCTTTCCCCCAACCGAACAATCCAATGGGCGAAAGAATGCCCGTCCCAGTAAGACGCAACCCTTTCACCATAGACATCCTCAACGAGGTATTACCTCAAGGAGTGAAGATCTCGGGGTTATCTCAATTTGAAGGGACCACCGATCCACAAGAGCATATAGAGAAATTCAACGCCATGGCAGATTTGTATGGCCCGACGGACGTTGCGATGTGCAAAATGTTCCGCACTGCTCTCTATAAGAGAGCTATGAATTGGTTCAACTCTCTACCCACGAGATCGATTGACACCTTCGCTCGGCTGTCAACACGGTTCACCAACCAATTCGCCATCAACAAGCAGTATGCCAAGACCCCAGCACACATTTTCTCTGTAGTACAGAGAGATAACGAAACGCTCCGCAACTACATCAGCGTTTTGTTGAAGCCGTCCATGAAGTCCCCAATGTAGGGCAAGACATGCTCTCTGGTATTATGCAACAAAACTTGAAGCCGGGTAGATTCAAAGAATCTATCGCCGGAAGGCCTCCAGGCAACCTAGAGGAGTTGCTGAACCGAGCTGAGAAATACGTGCGAATAGAGGAAGCCTCTGCCCATGTTCCTCCTAAAAGGAAGAGGGAAGATGACCGTCAGGACATTAGAAGGCGGGATGATCGACGTCCACCACTTCCACCTCAAGGCCAATCATCTTCCTCATACAATCGGTGCACTCCGCTAAACACTCGCTTCACTGAAATCCTTCATGTGACAGAACAAAGAGGTTTAGCAGAGCCTCCACGTCCTTCAAGTCATGCCTTTCGGGTTAAAAAATGCAGGAGCTACTTACCAACGTCTAGTGAACGCAATGTTCGCTGATCAAATCGGCAAGAATATGGAGGTGTACATCGACGACATGCTCGTCAAAAGTGTCAAGGTCTCGGACCATTTAACCGATTTGCATTAGTGCTTCACGACCCTGCGAAAATATAAGATGAAACTCAACCCCCTCAAATGTTCATTTGGAGTAAGGGGAGGTAAATTTTTGGGATATATGATATCGCAGCGGGGAATCGAAGCTAATCCCACAAAAATCGAAGCCATTACCTCCATGGCTCCACCAACATCTATCAAGAAAGTACAACAGTTTAACGGCTGTCTGGCATCTTTGAATAGATTCATTTCAAGATCAACGGACAGGGCTCTCCCCTTCTTCAAGATTTTAAGGGGAGGAAAAAAGTTTGAATGGGATGAAGCATGTCAAAAGGCGTTTATCGAGCTAAAGTCATACCTAGCATCGCCACCCTTGCGTACAAAACCTCGGCCCGGAGACACCCTCCTGCTATACTTAGCTACCTCAGTTGATGCCATCAGCGCAGTCCTCATCCGAGATGGAGAAAAAGGTCATCAACCCATATACTACATAACTCGCGCCCTCCAAGGAGCCGAACAACTCTATACTAATATGGAGAAGCTCGCTCTCGCCCTCATTAACGCAGCTCGGAAGCTCCGACCTTACTTCCAATTACATCAAGTGGTAGTTCTCACCAATTATCCTCTGAAGCAGATACTAAGGAATCCCGGGACATCAGGGCGGGTAGCCAAATGGGCGATAGAGCTGAGTGAATATGGGGTAGAGTTCCGCCCCGCTATCAAAGCGCAAGTATTGGCTGACTTTTTAGTATAAATGAATTCAGTGGAAGAAAGCACCTCCCTACCTACTTGGTCGGTCAGCGTTGATGGATCTTTCACAGCCACAGGAGGTGGTGCGGGTATCGTCCTAACGAACCCCGACGGAGATGAGTTCGAATATGCTCAACGATTCGAATTCACAGCCTCAAACAATGTCGCTGAGTATGAAGCATTGATAGATGGAATTCGCCTCGCCCTAGCTGCCGGAGCGCGTAAGCTCCTAATCCAAAGCGACTCTCAGCTCATCGTTAACCAAGTACTCGGAGCCTACGAGGCCAAAGAAGACACCATGGCCAAATACTTAGCTCTTACACACACTCTATTATCTAAGTTCGAGAGCTACGAAATTAAACAAGTACCTCGCTCCAGTAACGTTCATGCAGACAAATTAGCTAGGCTTGGAAGCTCCATTGCAAGCATCGGAAGTCGGAAGGTGACGCTCCTCACCTCACCTCAGCCGGAGATAAGTTCAAGCAATGAAGTACAATACAACGAGGAGAATGGACCGTGTTGGTTCACTCGAATCATAAAGTATCTCAAGGAGGGAGAACTCCCAACTGACCTCACCGAAGCACGGAAATTAAAAACGAGAGCCGCTCGCTTCGTAATAGTGGGAGAAAAACTATACAAACGAGGATTCTCATTCCCCTATCTCAAGTGCCTCGACCCAACCACAACAAATTACGTACTTCGAGAAGTGCATGAATGTATCTACGAAAATCACTTGGGCGGGAGAACATTAGTTCTCAAACTACTGAGACAACGCTACTACTGGCCAACTATGCATGAAGACGCAAAGAAATTAGTCCGGAGGTGTAAGCCCTGCCAAGAGCATGCTAATATCTCTCACATACCAGCTACATTAATGCAACCGATTGACAGCCCCATCCCTTTCGCCCAATGGGGAATGGATTTAGTCAGACCATTCTCGCCCGCCACGGGAGGGCACAAATTTCTCATCGTAGCAGTGGATTACCTCACCAAATGGGTGAAGGCTGAACCCTTAGCACGCACCCGAGAAGAAGAAATCATCCAATTCCTATGGAAGAACATTGTATGTCGCTTTGGGATGCCACGTTCCACTATTTCGGATAATGGAACCCAATTTTGCGGCAACAAAGTGAAGAATTGGTGCCTCGGCTTGGACATCAAACAGTTCTTCACATCCGTAGTCAATCCACAAGCTAACGGCCAGACGGAGGTCACGAATCGCACCATACTCCAACACCTTAAAACAAGGCTTGGAAGTGCCAAAGGGAAATGGGTGGAAGAATTGCCTAGCGCCCTATGGGCTTATCGCACAACCCCACGAGCAGCAACCGGAGAGTCGCCTTTTAATCTAGCTTTCGGCACAGAAGCTATTGCACCTGTTGAAATCGGCGAACCATCCTGGTGAATCACCAACTATGATCCCGCACCTAACAAAGAAGCTATGCGAGGGAGCCTCGACCTCGTGGATGAGCTACGAGAAATTGCATGCATCCGACAACACATGTACAAAATACGGATGGCCAAGGCCTATAACTCAAAGGTCCGCACTCAATCATTCCAAGTTGGAGATTTAGTCCTCCGAAAAGCTGAAGTCTCTCACCCATTGGTAAGCTCGATCCAAAGTGGGAAGGACCATATGAAATGACAAAAGTGGTCAACACTGGAGCATATCGTCTCGAGAACCTTGATGGACATCCAATACCCAGAACCTGGAATATAGGGAACCTCAGAAGGTTCTACGCTTGAGGCTTCACGACCTTCCACGTCACTCGTCTTGCAAAACTATCTCTACGTGCTATGGAAGTCTCTACTCCATAACGAGGTGCGTAAACATTCCACCTAAACTGGGGGGCTAGTAATTTTACTTACATCAGCAATTTATAATCACATCTCATCATCTTCTTACAGATTGAGAACCAATTACGAGGGGATGCAATGGCCCAAAGAGCGAAGACACTCCATACCACATCGCCAAGGGTAACAATACTCCCACTAAAATATATCACACGCATGCTCATGTATACTCTTACTAACGTGATAAAATAATTCCACTAACAGGCATGATCACATAACAACTCACAACAACTCACGAGTTGATTTCATATCTCGGAGTGCGAGGACGAAAAGCAATCCCCGTAGCAGGGTACGTGAAATTGCAGTACACATCACCCCAGCTTCAATTACTAAGTCTTCCATACAAGTGTTTAAACAATGTTTTTCTCAACTATACTTTTCAGGCATAGAGACGCCAAAAGAATTCAATTTACCATCAGCACAGTGAAACGAACAAGTACAAGGAAGACGTGGAAGACGAACAAGTGTAGTACAATCACTTGGAAGATTTTTTATCGAGTCAATTTATTTGCTTTTGCAGTAGTTATTTACCTTCGCCTCACGTAGGCCTATGACATTCGCAATTTATTTCCCTTTCGTCTCACATAGGCTTGTAACAATTCTCCTTTGCTATCATTGAATAAATTAATTTTTTTGCTTTACTCTATGTGCCATTACATCTATACCACTTACCTCTTACAATGAGTTCAATTCAGTACAACCCTACAAACACTTAGAGAGATTTAGATAATTCATATAGCCTGGCCAGCTGGATTATCTAAGTCCCTTTATTTGTTTCACAAGGTGTTACATATAAAACGTGGCCACGGACAAATATATTTAAGACCCAAGCGGTCCGAACAATGGGCACGACCCTTAACAAAAACCTTGGGAGACTGATCCCCTCCTCAAGTACATCGCGTACAATGCTAAATGTAAATACGCATAAGCAACACATTAAATTCTTGACAATGTCAAAATAAATACTTCAAGATATCAAACTTCAAATGTCAAACAAGGAAGAAATTCAAATGAAATAGTAGTAGACATACCCATCTACATCAGCGATAAAATAAACTAAGAAATCCATAGCAAAAAAAAAAAAAGTCTAACTATCCTAGCAAATAAATCTAAACTCCCCCACCACGGGCGGAAGACGCCCCCATAGTGGGGTCATCAGCAACCATGTCAGCCACGAGCTCTGTGCCCGTCTCGTTGACATCTACCTCATCCTCCTCTTCATCGGATATGCCAAATTCCATCCCACGAATGACCATTTCACTAATACCACCCGCCTCGCGAAGATATTTGCGACAGGCACGAACTAATGGCTTATAGACCACAACCAAAGCATGTTCCTCAATCATAGCAGCACACTCAGCACTACCTCGGAAGCCACACTTGGTTTCCTCCACGATGGACTCCTTATAAGCAGCACCACCTGACGTCGCAAGGAACCTCTTCCCCGTCGCCTTCTCAACTTCGTATTTCTCTTTGAGCTGGTCATAGCACTCGTTCAGCTTCTGAACATCATCCTTATACGCCTTTGCCTCACCTCGGAAAACCTTGCGTTCCTCTATCCTCTGGGCAA
This sequence comes from Erythranthe guttata, assembly GCF_056151865.1. Taxonomy (NCBI): domain Eukaryota; kingdom Viridiplantae; phylum Streptophyta; class Magnoliopsida; order Lamiales; family Phrymaceae; genus Erythranthe; species Erythranthe guttata. The sequence continues at coordinate 13,000,712 of NC_142539.1, forward strand.
GCTCCTCTGTCATCCGAGAAAGCTCTTCCGTCCGTTGAGCAAGATCGGACCGCGCCATCTCCAACTGGCTTCGAAGTTCGTCCTCACGCGCCTGACTTCGAACCCGCTCCTCTTCCTTCCTAGCTTTCCCGTTCCTATCTTGCTCCATGAGATATCTCCAAGTCGCTACCAACTAAAAAAATAAAATAATAATAATAATATTTTACACAAGAAAGAGAGGAAGTAAACGTATAATCTTGTTTTAAATAGACAATGACTCACCCGACATATGTCCCCACCAGCCAACTCCAACATGTGAGAAGGGCCCTTACCAGACATCCGAGTACAGTCGTACTCCCGAAGGAATCCCTCGGTGCTCAACATCGGCAAATCATGGTCCGACACATCCCAATACGACTCCTTCCCTTCACGGTTCACGCCAAAGGTAAACAACTGTTTCCCTGCCCCACCATGGAAAGCATAAGTCTCCTCTGGGTCTACCCATGGACGCTTTGGCGCAGCCACGTACTCAGTATCTACCCTCTTTCCCTTGCCACGGTCTCTCGTAAGTGGACGCTCCTCCACTTCACCAGCACAACTACGGTCGTCTTCGATCACTCGAGGAGTTTATACATGGACCGTCTCACGAGGCAAACCACCCGAAGAACCTCCCAACGTAGAGAGAACCTTCTTCGCTGCCTTCTTCGACGTCCCATTCGCCTTAGCTCAAAGTCCTGCAAAAGTGATACTCCCATCTGCAAAGGAAAACAACCACATAAGAGACCTGCAATAAATACAACAAAAAAAAAAAAAAAACCAAGTCAACACGACAAAAGGATATATGGTGCTGACCATCCGGTATGAAACACCTCAGATCAAACTCCACATCACACAGCCAAGACTCTTCAATCCTCTTCGCCATATTCACAGTAATCTTGAAACTCTCGCACGTAGGTTTCCAAACTAAGGGGACGTCGAAAGTGGGAGCCCTCACATAAAAAAATTGGGACTTCCATTTTCCCAAAGACAACTTCACACTCTTCAAAAATTGATAGGGAACGCGATGATGAACACAAAAGAACGGAAGCTTAGTTGGCCGATGCAATGTAAATAGGGCCTTAAACAAACTCACAGTAACATGCAGTCCTACTCGAGACACTCTATGGTGAAACGCCAAGAACATCAGAACAGCAGTCGGAGTAAGCTGACTATACCCTATCTTAAATTCCTCGCAAATCTTCAACAAGGTCGGGTACGGAGTAATTTGAGATGTACATGTCACGTACGCCAAGAAAATAGTATGAAACCCATCGGGTGGTAAATACAAACGGTCGCTCTTCTGAGGCAACAACAACTCGATATTTCTTGGCGCCCCAACTAGTCGACGAATTGACTGCAAATGCTCTTCCGTCAACACACTATCAAAATCGAGAAAGTTCAAATTGATAGGCTTAATCTTCTTTTGCCCCTCGTATCAATCTCAACATCACCCAACGGAATATCATCTTCCTCCTCCACTTCGACAATCGGATCAACTTCACTACTCCGCACCGCATGCTGACTCGCCGAATGCGATTGAGTAGACTCATCACTATCACTTCCAAAATCAACAACTTGGCGTCGAGAATAAAGCCTACTAGCTACAACTCCATCTACTTGATCGAGAACGTTTTCCCCAATTTCCACATCGTCACTCCAAGATTCAATGATTTCTCGCCTTCCGGAACTCCGCTTACTCACATCATCTTCGACGTACAATCGATCCTCAATTTGCACGACCCGCTCGCGCGAACCGTGCCGAAAATCTGCATCCGATGCGCCCCCACGCGCGCGACAGAGCTTCCCAGACGCGCTTCCACGCGCGCCCTTTATCTCCCCTAACGCGCGGCCACGCGCGGGCAACACAACTCATTCGCACGCGCGCGCGTCGCCTCACTTCCGCCCCAGCACCAACCACCACGTCTTCGACACGTGGACCAATGGCGCGCGCGTGTCCCTCAACCCCTTCAGCCGACGCGCGCGCGTCTCTCTCTCCTCCCGCAGCCGAGCCAACGGCTCCTCCATCGGGCTGCGCACCCTCACATCCATTAGAGGAGCTACAAATCTGGACCAAGCCGATGGCTCTAGTCGAGCCATCGCTGCCAACAACCCCCTCCCTTCTCCCATTAATTCATGCACCTCCTGATGTAGATCCGATTTTCGCACGCGATACCACAAGTTTCTCGCGTTCCATACCCACCATACCAAAAGTTTTCTCACCTGCTTCAACCGGATCTCGAAGTTTTATCCGCAACGATTTCGCCTTACCCGGGTTCGACATGATAAATATTTTTCTCCGAAAAAACAATCAAAAAAACAAAAAAATTCTACTCTACCACAAATTTTTTTTAGAGAAGCAATAGCACAGAACAAGACCTAAAGTTAAAAGAACATACCCATATTTATTACGCATGAGTTGAAGTTTAATTCTTTCCACCGCAAAATGAGTCTATTTATCTGGCCGTGGTATATTATTAAAAACCCTTAAATATATACCTCGCTGCCAAATAAATACAATTATCAATTATTTAATTAAGGAGATCAATTCAACGCCAACGGAAACTATTCAGAACACGACACAATTAACTCTCGACACGAGTCGGATTCCCCTACACAAGTCTCCCATCTCGACTCGAGAGTTGGGGGGCTTAATGATATACCTAATTGGGCCAGCCCTATGGGCCCCCAATTTGTCCTGTAATTGGGCCCACCCCAATGGGCCCCAATTTGTCCTATAATTGGGCCCACTTCACTAAAGCCCAAACACCTATAACTGGGCCCACTACACGACCTTCAAAATAAGGCTTGGGCCCAACAAAGTAAGCTCAACCCAATCAACGACATATAAATAGATGTTTTACTCATTTATTAATGTACGTTCTATTATTCACCAACATTCTAGAGTTTCATTCTCTCTACTATTTCCACGATCCGTACATCTGACTTGAGCGTCGGAGGGGTTTTCGCCGGATCAACCCCCTGCTTAGTTCACGTGTGCTCATTTCGCAGGGACCTCAGGATCATCAAGTTGTCAAGCTACTGATCCGTTTTGCTCTCCCAGCTCGTTTTCTTCACTACCCCAGATGATCTAAGTAATTAGAATCATCACATATAATAATTATTTCGCTTTTACAAAGAAAATTTAGAAAAATATCCCCTTCTTTTATGAGATCTTTCGATGTTTCAACAAGAATTGAATACCTAAATCGAAGATTTGAGGCTAGATCTTTACATGGAAAGCAAAAACTTAAAAAAGAAAAATGAATAAAATATTTGTCATACTCAAAACTTATTAATTTCATTTAACTTAAAAAAATTCAATTCGAAAATTCTTCAAAATATAATTAACGTACAACAAATTCGAAGTTTTTACTTTGAGACATGCAAAATCACTTGAAAAATCCTTCACAAAATTCAAATGATTAGAAATTTTTTACATAGGATTCCGTAACAAGAATTTAACTAGGGATTTGCTTGCACTATTTTTTTGGGTCAAATTACAAAAAAATCCTCATGTTTGGATAATTACATCTATCCTCAATTATGAATCCTCTTACGCTTTTATCCTATGGTGTCAATGTCAACATATTCATCGAAACTCCGTGGAATGCTCTCTAGTTTGAACTTATTTAGTGCAAAAATTCGATTTTTAATGCACCACAATCTGATTTATACAAGTCCAAAAATACATCTTGTGATCATATTACTTCAAAATATGGAGCTCAAAGGGGATACATCGGGTACAAAACTGAGAATATTCCATATAATTTAGAAGATTCTACTAAATTTGAAACCGTAAGGATGAACATGTAAGAAGATTTATAGTTCATGAGGTGGTTGTAATTACCCAAGCATGAAGAATTTTGTTGTAATTTGACCTAGGGGTTGGTTGTATTTACCCTTTTTTTTAAGAGCTAAACAAACACGGATTCATTTTTGGAAAATAATAAAAGCTAGGGTAAATTACACCCACACCCCTCAGGTATGCTAAAATAACTTTAAGGTCCATGTGGTACGATAATTACACTCACCCATGAAACATAGTTAGAAACTCTAATGAGATAAAATACATTAAATACGTTATTCTGATAGAATTCTAACGGACTATTAATTTAAGAAAATAGTGGAGACAACAAAGAGCTATGAGTGATTTAAGAAATGTTGGGGGAGCCGTGTCACCCCCTAACTCTATGTTGTCTCCACCACTACCTAAAAATAATAGTTTGTTAGAATCATATCGGAATAACGTATCCAATGCATTATCCCATTAGAGTTTCTAACTATGTTTCAACGGGTGAATATAATTATCGATATCACAGGGACCTTAAAGTTATTTTAGCATACCTCAAAAGTGTGAGTGTAATTTACCTCAAAAGTTAAACGAAAACAGAACCAAACATTTCCTTGTGTTTTATTAAACCCGGTTTATGAGTGAACCGGCTAGACAGCAAATCGGTTCAAACCTCTTTTTTTTCCTTTCGTCTCTACAAGAACATAAAAATAAATCACTGTAATTAATCATTTTATTTTATCGGCGAATTCACGAAGAGAAAATAAGCAAAAAAAAAAAAAAAAAAAAAACAATGTCGAGCGACGATGAAAATTTCGTCTTCTTCGGAAAGCCGATTGAACGAGAAGAAGAAGTCACTACTCGCAAGAAGAAAGCAATTTCCGAGGCCTCTGGTCAGCTCAGAACCTCTCTCCCCGTTTGGAAACAAGAGGTTATAAATTCAGAAATCCCCAATTTTATAATTAGGTTTTATGATAGTGTAATTGGTTTGATTGGGGTTTAATTGTGCGCAGTTTTGAAGATGCAATATTTTTGGGTTCAATTGGTCTGATTGGGGTTGGTTTTGAATTTGAGAATTATAAATAAATTCGAGTAATTATTGTAGTTTGACATGATTTCATTCTTCTGGGTTTTGGAATAAATAGCTTAACAAATTATTTTCCCCCTTTTGTTTGTTTGTCTTTTAATTGAACAGTTATAATTTTCAAATAAAAAAATAAAATAAAATAGAATGCTCTTCATTTTAATTTTTAATTTGCTATTTCGGGTTTTAGTCTACTCGATACGAGATAGCTCGAATGTTTTTGACACGGGTCATTTTTCCAGGTCACAGATGAAGAAGGGAGGAGGAGATTTCATGGAGCATTTACCGGTGGATATTCTGCTGGTTATTACAATTCTGTTGGTTCGAAAGAAGGTATTTTATTGTAATTTGTGCAAACATTCTTACTTTGTATGGAAACAAAAACTAGAAAGATTGACCGACTACTGCCGGAAATTGCAGGGTGGACCCCACAAACATTCACATCATCCCGCAAGAATAGGGCTGAAGTTACAAAACAGAGCATTTATAACTTCCTGGACGAGGATGAGAAAGCTGTATGCTCTATAATTTCGTTTTTAATATATCCTAAGAAATACTGTGATTTCAATTTCGTGAAAATTATACATCTTTGTGTATATTGTGTATGCTTTGTATTAACAATGTCTAATAGTTTTTTGTATATTCTTCAAAAGAAAGCAATCGATGCTTGCCTAACCCATTCTATAATATTTTTACGAAAAACCCATCCTTCAATAGGTAAATTTGACACCGAAGGAGTGTACGTGTTGACAGTACATAGTTGAGGGATGGTTGTAATTACACTAACAGGAGGGTTTTTTTTCGTAATTTGATCTTCCCTCAGGGGGCTGACCGTAATTTTGCCCTTTTTTGAATCATTTTTTTTCCTTCTAACCGTTGAGAGGATTTGTGTATCGAGTTATTAGAATTTATATTTATATATGATCTTTTATAGAGGCATATTGAAAATGAGTATACAAATAATGATCCTTGACAAGAATATATATGAATTCTTGCATCTTATCGGAGTTTCTAGCTCCTTCTGGTTGTCGAATATAACATTGATTATTAACCCTGTTACTTTTACTCGAATATGATTAATGTGGAATTTGATGGTCAAAAACTTCGGGTTTTCATTTTCTAGATTCTTTTGATTTGCTTTTCTAAGTTCTGATTCAATGTTGTAGGATATGGAAGGTCGCTCTGTGGGGACATCTATGCAGTTTGATACATTTGGATTTACAGCAGCTGAGATTGCACGTAAACAAGCTGATAAGGAACAACAACAGAGGTTCTTATTTTTTATAATAATCTATGGGCTCATATAAACTGATTGTTGTATGCCTCTTCTGTCAATTTCTTTTTTGAAACTATGGGAAAATAATCGACGTCACCATTTAATAGATATATGTAAATCTTGGTCTTAGATTCTCAGGACCTGGTTTTTGAATCAGTTTGATGTAATAATACATTGATTAGTTAATTTTGCACCATCGTTGATGGCTGTTAATTTTTAAACCCTAATGGCATTTTGCCTTTGTTTTTAACCCAATTTCTTTGGCTACAGTTATTTGATGTCTAAGATTAATGATTTTATAATTTTTTTTTTAATTTTTTGATGTCTTTTCTCAATTATATACAATAACACATATTCTTTCTAAGTTGCTTGGTTCTCGCTGACGTCTATTCTTGCTTATTTTAGGCCATCCACTATTCCCGGACCTGTTCCTGATGAACTAATAGTTCCCGTTACAGAATCTATAGGTTTGTGCCAGATGTCCGGTGATAATTAATTTTGTGCTGCATTTTGTGGTTTCATCTCTCATTTTTCATGCTTCTGTTGATCAGGTGTCAAATTATTACTAAAAATGGGCTGGCGGCAGGGTCGGTCCATAAAGGATTCGAACAAGAATTCGATTAATGGTATTGTTTTTAGCACTTGACCTTGCCTACTTACTTTTTCTTTCGATTCTTGTAGCTACTATGAATTCACTTAGTTGTATTGCTTTATAGTACTTGACGGTAATTGTAGACCTTATATTATGCTTCCCTGCCTCAAGTCACGAGTAATTTTTTAAAAACAAACGTAATAGTTTAGTCACAAAAATATTTGTAAACTATTATTTTGGGGACAACTATTAGTTTAAAATGTTTGGTAAAATTTTAGGGTAAATTGCACCTACACCCCCGAGGTATGCTAAAATAACTTTGAGGTCCCTGTGGTATTGGTAATTACAGCCACACCCCCGAAACAATTACCGAAGCCAAGTTTTCATGTTATGGGGACCAATGTGCACTATATTTGTTTTCCACGGGGCAGTTAATGCTACCATAGATTAAAATTTATAAATCTTATATAAAATTATAAGGATATAAGAAATGTTGGGGGAACCTTGTCACCCCCTAGTTCTATGTTGCCTCCACCACTTTCTGAAACTAATAATCCGTTAGTTACCGATACCACGAGGACCTTAAAGTTATTTTAAACTACCTCAGAGGTGTAGGTGTAATTTACCCAAAAAAATTATAAGTAGTTAGCATGCTGCGAGTGGTTTGTGGAAAAGATTTTCTGCTAACACCTACATAAGATTTGAAAGTAATTTCTCTTGCTACTTTGGATTCCATTTTTCGAATATTGAATTGCTTCTTAATCCATCTGCTAATCTTGCATCTATCTTGTTTATCATTTTCATGAAGATGCTCGTAGACAAGCCAGAAAAGCTTTTCTAGCTCTTTCGGACAATTCCGGATCGAAGAATGCTTACTCGAAACTGAATGAAGAGGATAACGGAGACGTCTCAGATCCCCAAGCGGATGATGAAAATCAATTTTCTAAAACCATGACAGTGAGATTTTACGCCTTCTTTTACTCAATAACTGAATTGATCCCATGGCTGCATTTTTACATTTTCATAACCTTAAATTTTTCATGTTCCTGCCCGTCTGCATTTATGTTATATATGTTCCGTGTTTTCTAAGACAAAACAAGTTTCAGCTTAGACCCAGAGGATACGCAACTGTTAAAGCATCAGCTGTCAATCTGAATAAGATTCATTTGGCTATTCCTATATTTATTTGAATATACATCAATTCTATGACTAGTTTCTGTAGTTAAATATGTATCTTATTTTTATACATGCATAAATGTATCTCATTTTTATACATGCATAAATGTATATCGATATATTATATAGATGCATATATAAAATATATCATTACACATTTTATTACTGTATAATTTTGTTTGTGTATTCTTGTAATATATATATTTTATCAACATTTGATGTAACGGTAATTTTCATATTAAAATTTTTTCGAGCAAAAAACTGTTCACAACAATTTTTACACATTAATTGGATTAGCGAGATCTAATTTGAATCCCAGTCTCATCAAAGTTGCCGAGAGTCACAGTTTATAATCTACATATATCGTAGTGTGGTGTCTTCCGCCTCAGATTTTTTCATTATTATTCTGTTTTAACTTTATCTTTTCCAGGCACACGTATTCAACCCGAAGCAAGATCTGTTTGGGTTAGGCTACGATCCTTTCAAGCAAGCACCGGAGTTTAGGGGTATGTGATTTTATGGGGCAAGATAACTATTTACGAATCTGATTTTGTGTTTCCGTGGAAAGCAAACTGATCTTTTTTTTTCTTTCTTTTTCCATTTTAGAAAAGAAAAGATTAAGAATGTCCGGAAAAACAGAGATGGAGGGTTATAGGTCTTTATCAATAAAAGGTAAGCTTTTCTTGTATGTGACATTTGTTAGATTATTGAAGTCCAGCTATCGTTGCACATGTAGAGGGTGTTTGCCTAAGCTTATGAGATGTTAAAAATGTTTTATAAGATGTTTAAAAGCTTTTAAACTCTTCAAAAGTGTTTGGTAATTTTTTTCTAAAATGATCTTAAAACTTCAAAAAATTATGCTGATGGAGAGCTTATAAGATCTTGTGTAAAGAAATACATATACCCCCACCTTTTTATTTAAAATCTTATAATCAGTAAAAATAACTTATTCAAACACTTTAAAAATTAATTTTAACAATAAGAAATAACAGCTTGTCCGCTCTTAAAACCCCTTATTAGATGTAAGAACTTATCAGATATTTAAAGTAAGCTTAGCCAAACACCCTCTTATGTGGCCAAGGCTTCTTCTGAATCAATTACTATATTTGTGTGCAGCAAAAGTTGGTCCTGGTTTTGGTATTGGTGCCCTTGAAGATTTAGATGCAGAAGACACAGATGTATATGACTCGGGTTAGTATGTTTAACTGGTTCTTGTTTAACTTAGTCTGACAGCTTTATTTGATGATTGGAGTAAATCGTTACGATTTACTCCAATCAAGAATTTGCAATCTTTTCGTTTCACTGCATTATAAAGGATGAATACGAGCACATGCAACATGTTAGAGGATAAATTGTCGACAAAAGTGGGAGGCTACAAATTAGAATTCTGTTACTCGTTTTCTTTATGGAATGGCTCCTATTGCATGTTTGCAGCTATTTGACTGTTATTTTTCAGTCTTCCCTTTTAAAGTTATTACCTTCCTGACTATAATGCTTTGAACAGGTTACGACTTTCAAGATACTTACGTGCAAGAGATAGAAGAACCATCCAAAGTTAAAGTGGATACTTTGCGGATACTAAATGTAAAGAAAGATGATATTCTACCTGGTTTTAAAGCTGCATCAAAGTCCGAGGGTTCACTGGAGAGGTACTTAATGATGCGATTACGTTTTTTTATATCAAAATCAAATAAATATATTGGTGGTGAATATAATGAAGTAATATATTTTGGTCGTTTTATGCGTGATATTTACAGATTTGACCCTCCTGTAATTCCAAAGGATTTTATCCCCCATCATAAGTTCCCAGCTCCTCTAGGAGTTGATGACAAGAATGCTGAAACCCCTCCTCCTGAGGTTCCTCCTCCCGAGGATAACAACCTCAGAGTGTTGGTCGAAGGAGTGGCAACTTTAGTTGCTCGATGTGGAAAATTGTTTGAGGATCTCTCTAAGGAGAAGAATCAGTCAAACCCGTTATTTGACTTTCTTCGTGGAGGAAATGGTTCTGATTTTTATATAAGGAAACTCTGGGAAGAGCGCCAAAAGCGTGGTGATCAAGCCAAACTGTGGGAAGATAAAAAGCCTCAGAGTTCGGAAAAGCTGACCGCCGAAAAACGTGGGAAACTTTTAGGTGAAAAAGCTTTGGAGAGAAGCTCGATAGAGACGAGCTCTTTGGTAGCTTCTCTTGGCTCAGTTAATGTCCAATTTAAACTGGCGGATACATTCACCTCGACACCATCAGCTGTGAGTAACCGATATATTTTTTTTTGAACAACTTGGTGATCTTTGATAACCGAGTTTGTGATATTGAGTATCTTTTTATTTTTGTTGTTATTTTTCTATTAGAATGAGCAAGCGGATATTAGGAAACCTTTCCTTGATGACCCGGAAAAGCAAAAAAGATTCGAACAGTTCATGAAGGAGAAATACGAAGGAGGTCTTCGAACAAAAGACTCTGGTGGGTCCAGTAACATGGCTGAATCTGCTCGTGCTCGTGAAAGATTGGAGTTTGAAGCTGCAGCGTCTGCTATAGAGAAAGGAAATTCAGCTAAGGGAAAAACGTCGACCAATCAGTTGCTTTCAGATTTGTCTTCAGGGTTACAGTTTACAACTGGTGGAATAGAGGTATGTTTAGCGTGATGAAGATTTTTTCAATTGACGGATAAATTTTTTTTACTTATGCGATTCGACGCGCTTATTGGAAAAAATCATGATTGGTCGTGTGCAGAAAGATAAAACTTTGCAGTCTGAGGAACTGATAGCTAAGGCAATGTACCCGAAACGGGAAGAGTTTCAGTGGCGACCTGCACCTATATTATGCAAGCGTTTTGATCTGATTGATCCTTACATGGGGAAGGTATTTTTGATCTGGTTCAAAATTATCTGTTCCCTCGGTAAATATGGATCTGGTTCGGTTGCGTGACATTTGATTTTTGTTTTTTGCTTCTTTTAGGATTCATTTTGTTTCGAGTATTAAGAAGTGTTTCAAAAATATTTAACTATATTTATATCCCTAATGCAGCCACCTCCTGCTCCACGCATGAAGAGCAAAATGGACTCTTTAATGTTCATGCCGGATTCCATTAAAAAAGCAAAGGTGGAAGAACCTGTTGTACAAGACAGACAAGAAATCGAGAAGGAAGTTGAGAACGAGGTGGAGCCTGAAAATGTTGAGAGGCCCGTTGATCTATACAAAGTACACTCATCAAATCTCTCTCTGTATATATAAATATATATTATATCGTTTCTCATGTGTTGATATTTTAGATATACGTCTCTCTGTTGATATCAAATAACTCGTTCCTATTGCAGGCCATCTTTTCTGATGATTCGGACGATGAAGTGGAAAATAGTACTACATCCAATCAAGTGGTGGATACAGAAAAGAAGATCGAAGCTGCAAACACCACGTTGAATCGGTTAATAGCTGGAGACTTTTTAGAATCACTGGGGAAAGAACTGGGATTAATGGTACCCCCCGAGAATATTCCTCTGCCGGAAAATAAAACCGGTTCAAACACTGCTCACAAGGAAAGTGTTAATGCCAACAAAGTAAATGAGAATTCTCTGCTGGCTGAAAAGAAGATACCACCCACTCAAAATGTCGAACGTAATTCAACCAATGATTACTTAAACGAGAACTTATTCGTAGATGGTAGTAAAATTGCAGTTAAAGACTCAGTTGAAGATGTTAGTAAAGGTAATATATCTGCTGAGGTGGGTCCCGGTGAAGAGAGATACACGAAGACTCGGAAAAGTCGGAATTATGGCAGTTCTTCAGAAGATGAAAGGAGCAGAAAACACTCGAAGAGTCGAAGGCATAAAAGCAGAAAGAATAGAAGTTCAGATAGTGATACGGATAGCGACTCAGATGATTATCATCGCAGATCAAGCTCGAGGAAAAAAGATAAGGAAAAAAGTAGCAGCAGAAGGCATAGTTCAAAGCACCACAAACACAGAAATAGTAGCTCCGGAAAAGAACATAGTCACAGAAGAAAGAAGAGTAAATATGACGAGTGAAAAGGAACGATGTTTCGATTTAATATTCAGTTTTTAGAGACTGAATGAATGCCCCTTAAAAACCGTTTCTCTAGTTTCCGGTTTCTGTGTTACATTTCGAAGACTTGACCAAGAAAAAGAGGACCACGCATTCGCATACCATTCATATTGAAGGAACTCGCAGATTATCAATCGTCAACTGTCATTCTTGTGATACGAGATTGAATGCGTGCATATGTTGTAAGGTTATATAGAAGGCGAATTGTTTTTTAAATACTCTAAATTTGTTGAATTATTGAAGCAAGATTCATGACTAGATGACGTTTTGAACAACGGAATAAACTACCATGATAAAACGGTTCGAGTTTTAAATAAAGGGTAAATTACACAAACACCCCTGAGGTATGCTTAACTAACTTTAAGGTCCATGTGGTGGTATCGACAATTATACTCGGCCCCCTGAAATATAGTTAGAAACTCTAATGGGATAATGCATTGGATACGTTATTCCGATAGAGTTCTAATGGAAGTGGTGTAATTTACCCTTAAATAAATAAATGAATTTTGCATAACTTTTCTTCATATTGTAAAAATTATTCACCAAAATTTCTATATATTACAAAAATATTGCATGTGATATCTTTCATAGTTAATGGTGTTTATTGTTTGTTGGGTAGAATATTTCATGCAAGAAAAAACGAAATATAAGAGGTTTTACACAATAAAGTTGGAACCTGACAATTTGGTGCAAGGTTCTCTTAAAGTTAAGAGGTTTTATGCTGTTTACCCGATATATGTTGCCAAAAACCTTTTAAGACAAATCTATACCTTTAAAAGTATGGACCCCCGTGGAAAGAAGGAGCGCTTCTGGTTCTGTCGGTACTTGAAGCAATTTTGTTTTCTCCATATTATTATATCTCTAGAGTCAATATAGTTTTTTTTTTATCAAATCCAAGTTACTTTTTCGATTTGTTTTTTTTCTTGATTTTCTTCTATAATAATTATCATTTGCAATTTATTGTGTGGATAATATTTATAGAAGTCAAGTGATTTAATTGTTTATAAGTTTTGTTTAGTTTATATGTTTTTTTGTAACGATTTGTATGATCTATTTGTACGAACATTGAGCTTATTTTGGTAATTTAAATTTCACAACTAATTATTTTAATATTGTGTAATTATTTTTTAGTACAATTTAATTATCATATATTTAAATTTTCTTCCTTTGCTACTCTGTCGCACAACGAGAATTTTAGTACAATGTCATTAATTTAAATTTTTTGAGTACAATTTATTTATTTATTATTAATTTTTATTGAGAAAAATAAGATGAATATTTTTAGTTAGTTAAAGGTATCGAACTAAATAATCATAAAGGAAATCTAGAAGAGAGCAAATTTGGAACGGATCACCCATTTATATTAGAAAAACGTATTCCATTCATTGAGTGACACGTGGATATTTAATTAAGAAATGTGATTGTTTATGTTTCAGTATTTATAGGTATTTTAAATTAAAAAGTCTTTAATTAAGAATTGCAAGTGCATGCAACTACCTTATATGTAGGCGCATTAACTTTTTTCCATTATCTTTTATTTTCTTTTTCTTTCTTTTCTAAATAATCTTTTTTTGTTGTAACACATAATTAGTGGCATTTAAGTTTTAATTAATTTTTGAATTCTATTTTTTTTTTCTAAAATCCCTAAGTTAAATTATTAAACCCTAGGGTTAAATTACTAAACCCACACATGTTAATAGGAGAGGCACCTAGTGTTCTTCACAAGGAGTATGTTCCTAGAAACCTATTCGGAACATGTTTATTTTGGGTCTTTTTATTTAATAAACCCGAATAAAATATCATATAGGAGAATAATAAATTATAATAAAGAATTCATACACCCAAAATAATTTGCTCTCTAAAGAATAAACATACAATTTAAATGAATGTTAAATTCTTGAATTCAGATTTTAATAATATTATTTTTCTAATGTAAAGATTCAACACTATGGCTTTTGCGTATTAAACTATTGTCCAAACAGTTCACTAAATAACTTAAAAAAGGAAAAAAAAAAACAATTAACAAAAATAATTTACCGCCAGAAGATAATTAATTGTTATTCTCTAAATAATCTTTAAAATTAAATCATTAATTGAGATAAGATTAATAGTAAAATTATATTTTACAATTAATTAGATTATCCACGTGTCATTGGCTGAATGGGATCCGTTTATCTCCAAAAAAACTGGGGATCCGTTTAGAATGTTAACTCAATCTAGAAGTTAACAATGAAACACGATCAATTTAACAAGGATACGTAATGTGTGTGCGCATATATATATATATATATATATATATATATATATATATATATATGAAACCCTAACTTGCCTTAGAGAACATTTGGACTACAACTCCTCGGAAAATACTAGGACGCAAAGAAGCCGGAAGGGACCAAAATGTCTGTGAGTGTGAAACCAGCAACAGATGGTATGTGAGAGTGTGTGTGTGTGTGTATATATGTATGTATATATATATGTGCGTGTGTATATATATATATGTACATTTGAATCTATTGTTGCTTTCAGAAATTACCACCATGGAAACAAGAGAGGTATCACCCACACATGTTCTGATCAAGATTGAATCTTTCTCGTTGATTGACAAGTGCAGAATCAAGAAATACGAGACGAATGAATTTGTGGCAGGAGAATACAAGTGGTATGTATGTACTTTGAAAAATAATAAATCTACACACACATGGATCTACGCACACTTACGCATATTGAATGAATTCATCGTAAATTATGAGATTTGACTATCTTTTTCTTTTTCCCTTCTAGACAATATAATATATTAATTCTAGAGAAAATGGAATTTCTACGCAAAACCCTCTGATATGATTGGAGAATACAAATTCTTTCTGCCCGCCCAAAATGTATTTTGATTAGAATCATTAGGATAAATAAGAAAATGATTCTATTTGGACCCGCCTCCCTCATATGAGTGTTTTTAGGAGTGAGTGGTTACAAAAACAAGTGGATGGTCAGATTTTACCCGTTGTATTTCACCAGGCTTAGGTACTAATTAACAACCAGCATTCACTTGGAAATTAGTTAATTAGACACTCATTTATTAATCTTAGTCTAAATTCACAAATAGACCAAAAGATTACTATTTATTCTAAAAGTAGTGTCTTTAATGTATAACCACTAATTATTTGCATATGATTCATAATTATTTACTACATATAACTTTTCATGGCAACTCTTGACTGTCTAGGAAGCTAATAATCTATCCTAATGGAGACGATGACGAAAACAATGCCGATTATATTTCTATATATTTGGCTATGGTGGGCACAAGTACAACTTCTCTGTTGCCCGCAAACTGGGAGGTCAATGCCGTCTTCAATATCCTTATCCTTAATCAAAGTTCGGGCAATTATCTTTTTTCAGGTAATATTTTTTATTCCATACAATTTTTTTCTTTTTTTTTGTATATTAGGAAAAAAAAATACTTATTAGCCAAATATGACATGTACAGGAGGAGCAAGACGTTTCCAAGCAATGAAGTTGGAGTGGGGGTTTTCCAAATTTATATCCAAGGAAATTTTGTTGGACCCAACGAACGGATATCTAATCAACGACAACTGTGTGTTTGGTGCTGAGGTTTTTGTGGTGAAAAGCGAATCGGCCGCAACCGAATGTTTGTCTTTGAAGAATGTTGTTATACCATACACGCATGATTGGAATATTACAAACTTCTCCAAATTGGAAAATTCTTGTGCTTTGGAAGAATTCGTTGTTGGAGGACACAATTGGTATACTTTTTTTGTATTACAACTACTATCTATATATATATATAGATATATATATTTGTTGTATAGTTTTATCCTTGCACTTGTTATAGTGACACAATTTTTTTTTCTTCTTTTTAATGTATTTTAGGAGTATTACTCTTTGCCCGAGAGGCTGGGGAGAATTAACCGATCGGTGTGTTATCGTGTTGGTAAGCTATATCGGTTCCGTTAATTATTCCAGTAGAGTGAAGGCATGTTGTACCGTCAGCATAAAAAACCAGGTCAATAATAACCACGCGAAGAAAACTGGTAAGTGTCGAATGCCTACTTTCAAAATCCGTTTAGTATTTTGCATTTTTTGTTACGAGTTTTTCGGAAGATTGGTTCGAAACCAAAACAAAATTTCGATAGTGTATTACGTGTAACTCTCCTATGTTTCGACAAATTTGCATGAAAACACCATTGATTTCATTCAATTCCGTTATCTGTTTCCAGGAGAAAAAAATGAGAAAAATACATTTTTTGTCCCTCAAGTTTGCACCGATTTCACATTTGGTCCCTCGTGTTTCATTAATTTGACACTTTTGGTCCTTCCGTCAATTTTCTGTTAGTACTAACGGAATCAAGTGTGTGCACATCACTGTCTTAACTCTTAACTGACATACTAAGTAAATTGACGGAAATGACCAAAAGTATCAAATTATTGAAACATGAGGGACCAAATGTGTTTTTTGTAAATAAGGGGGACCAAATGTGAAATCAATGCAAACTTGAGGGATACAAACTGTAATTATCCTAAAAAAATATACAGTAGAACCTCGATAAATCAGTAATCTCGTCTATATAATAATTTATTGCGGTCCCGACTCGGTGAGAACGTATTAATTTATTAGTTTGATAATTTAATATTTTGCTAAATTAATAAAATTTTAGTCTCGACTGTATTAATTCATAGAGGTTTAACTGTAGTTGATACGAATTTCGTTAGAGGGTTAATATTTAGATTGTTTCGTACGAAAAATAGAGAGTTTTTGACAACACCTAGTTACATAATTTAATTGAAATAAAAAATATTAAAACTAATTCTTCGTCTTGCAGGTACTCAATGGTTTACTGCTACCAAACGTCATTTTGCATGTGGACTAACTAATGTCACGAATCCGAACAAAGGATTCATTGTGAACGACTGTTGTCTTCTAAATCTAGAGATGTCGATCGAAGCTGTTGTTCGATGATCAACGATCTTCAAGTTTCGATATATGTAGTAAGATGTTCGTATTATTGCAAACTAATCAAGGGAGAAACTCGAACGCTAAATCCATGTCGAAAACCTATATAACTATATTTGATCATTTGATTTTCTTAGTTAATTTTTTTCTAGCTGCGGTATGTTCCTTATAATGTATCGAGTAGATGAACTGAATTTGATATTCAGTTCTACTTCTTAGTTGAATAGTCTCGATTGTTGATGGATTGTTGTATAGTATTTGGAAAGTTTCGATGATTGCTAAGTTCAAAATGATAGTGTTGGTATCCGACCGGAGAAAAAAAAAAAGTAATAATTCTTTTGACTTTTTATTATGTTTGCATTTGTTGAACGCTCACTGTTTAAATGAACAAAAAAATATTGAAGAAAAAAAAGATTAAAAAAAAAGTCAATGCCGTCGGATACCAACGTTCACCGTCGGTCAGCGGCGACAGAAAGAAGAAGAAAAATCGAAAAAGTCAACGCCAGAGACCAACGGCCAAGGGCGGCGACGCGCGAAATTGTACTCAAATTGTGGTCAAATTGACTTTTAATAATGAAATTTAAGCATATTAAAATGTGATGGGGGTATATTAGTCTTTTACACAACTCTAGACAATGTCTGTATTTTTTGTAAAATAGGTTTTTGTCTCGATTATTTTATGAATAAGTATCCCATGATGAACTATTTTGTATTGGACCATAGAAAAAAAGTGGTTTGACCTATCCTTATTGAAAAAAAAAAACTAGAGGGGGTTGTCACTTGTGACTAATAGCTCATAGAATTTAATAATGAGAAATTTACAATTTCCATCTGTCAATTTTGTAACGATTACACATTTGACCCCCATGTAAAAAAACTCATTTAGTCCCTCAAGTTTTAATAATTTAACAATTCTGATCATTTCCGGCGATTTACAGTCACTCTTTCAGTTAAGGCAGTGATGCGCACACGATTGATTTCGTTAGTAGCGACGAAAAATTGACGTAAATGCCTAAAAATGTTGAAATTTTGAAACAAGCTAGGAGGGACTAAATTATTTATTTACTTTTTTTTTTAATTATTATTCTTTTTTATGAATAAGGAGGATGAATAATGAAATTGACATAACCTTAAGCGTCGAAAAGTGTACTTTTTCCTATTTAATAATGGCAACCAAACTAAATATTCATCTATGCAAACCTAAGTTGGACCAATGATATGAGTTCTATTATCAATTACCGACATATCCAAATTCATCAGAAACTTTTCTTTTTTGGGTTAATCACAAAAAGTCCATGACAAGGGCACTTGCTTGAAAGAGGGATATCAAACTTTTTTATCTTTTAAATAAATCCAGCTCATTCAAACTTATTTGCAAATAAGGAAAAGAGAAAATTCCACTTTACCCCCTTGTACTCTGCCCAAGAACCACTTTACCCCCTCGTACTCTTAATTTCGTCGATTTACCCTCTTGTACTTGTACAATTTCCCAATACAACCCTATTCGTCAATTTTTTTCGATTTTGAATCTGACGCCATTTGGTCAAGAGTCAAAATATTGACGTAAATATTGAATTTTTTCAATCTTGACTCTCGATATTAGAAAAGAGAAAGTTTCACACGTTCATATATTTTTTTCTTTGCACTGGGTGGAATCGATCAATTTTTGGGTCTTGATTTTTACTAAGTTAGGGGTTCAATTTGGGAATATCTTGGAAGGGGAAGTGGTGGGAGAAGAAGAAACGACAGTATTGACGGAGGAGAAACGACGCGTTATAGGCAGTGGCAATTTTGTAATTTATAGAGTTGACCAAACAACGTCAGAGTCAAAATTGTCAACAGTTAAAGGAAATGGCTGTATTGGGAAATTGTACAAGTACAAGGGAGTAAATCGATGAAATTGAGAGTACGAGGGGTAAAGTGATTCTCAGGCAGAGTACGAGGGGGTAAAGTGGAATTTACCCTAAGGAAAATCCTTTTACATATACCAAAATTACCTTTAATTTATTGAAACTCAATTCAACTCAAATTTCATGATTTACACCCACTTTAGCCCGATTTCACCAATTAACCAATTTTAACCATAATTTCAATTTTGACGCCAATTTCGACCCGCCACCACCGGAGACCGCCGGCCTCCGGCGTTGACATTTTTTTTTTTGTTTTTTTTTTCTTTTAAAAACTTTTTTTTCCCTGAAATTTTTTTCTGGCCGGTCAACTGCCGTTGACCGCCGGGTCTCCGGCGTTGAATTTTTTTATTTTATTTTTTTAATTTTGTTTTTTCTTAAAAAAAAACATTTTAATTAAAATTACTGTCTCCGGCAGTTATTTAACTGTCGGAGACAGTAATTTAACAGTTAATAAACTTTTTTTTCTTCAAAAATATTTTAATTAATATTACTGTCTTTGCTGCTACATTACTGTCTCCAGCAGTTATTTAATTGTCGGAGACAGTAATTTAACTGTCAATTGACTTTTTTTTAAAAAAATTTTAATTAATATTACTGTATTCGTTGCTAAATTACTGTCTCCAGCAGTTATATAACTGTCAGAGACAGTAATTTAACTATTAATTGACTTTTGCATTCTTAAAAAAATATTTTTAATTGATATTACTGTATTCGTTGCTAAATTACCGTCTCCAGCAGTTATTAACTGTCAAAGACAGTAATTTAACTGTTAATTGACTTTTTTATTCTTTAAAAAATATTTATAATTAATATTACTATATTCGTTGCTAAATTACTGTCTCCAACAGTTATTTAACTGTCGGAGACAGTAATTTAACTGTTAATTGGCTTTTTTTATTCTTAAAGAAATGTTATTAATTAATATTACTGTATTCGTTGCTAAATTACAGTCTTCAGTAGTTACTTAACTGTCGGAGACAGTAATTTAACTATTAATTGACTTTTTTTTTTTTTCTTAAAAGAAATTATTTTAATTAATATTACTGCCTTGGCTGCTAAATTACTGTCTCCAACAGTAATTTAACTGTCTTAGACAATAAGATTAATAATATTACTGTTCGGGAAAATAATATTCATAATATTACTGTCCCAAACACTAATATTACAGTCTGAGATAGTAATTTAGTAGCCAAGACAGTAATATTAATTAAAATATTTTTTTCTAAGAAAAAAAATCAAAAAAAAAAGTCAACTCCGGAGACCGGCGGTCAACGATGGTTGACCGGCCGGAATAAAAATTCAGGAAAAAACAAAGTTTTCAAAAAAGATAAAAAAAAAAAGAAGTCAACGCCGGAATCTGGTCGGAAAAAAAAATTTCAGAAAAAAAATTATTTTCTGAAAAAAAAAATATTTTGGGGGTTAATGTGATATATTTGTTTAAATTCGTGGTCAATGTGTAATAGTAAGGTAGTTAGAGCATAATGGATGGATCTGATCGATAAGAATTATATTATGGAGGGTATTTTAGACTAAAGACATGGGGATGGGTTTAATTGAGGGACTGTTTTTTTTTTGTGTGGGCCAAAATGCATTTAAGTCCCATGTGATGGGCCTTTTTGCCGTTCGCCCTTTTTTTTTTGGCAAATGACAAAAATGGACATGGCAAGGGACTTAAATGTACATTAATCCACAAAAAAAAAAGTCTTTCAAATAAACTCATCCCCATGTCTTTAGTCTAAACAATAACATCCCTCAATAATATAATTTTTATCAATTTCATCCATTATCTACTAACTTAGTTAATATTACACATTGACCCCGGATTTGAACAAATATATTACATTAACCCCCATTTTAATAATTTTTTGAATTTTTCTTTTTCAAAAATATTTTTTTAAAATATTTTTTTCCGCCAGATTCCGGCATTGACTCTTTTTTTTTTTTCTGAATTTTTTTTCCGGCCAGTCAACGGCTGTTGACTTTTTTTTTTTTTTTTTTTAAATTTTGTTTTTTCTTAGAATTTTTTTAATTAATATTACTGTCTCAGATAATAATATTACTGTTTGGGGCATTAATATTATGAATATTATTTTCCCGAATAGTAATATTACTAATATTACTGTCCCAAACAGTAATATTATTGAATGAGACAGTAATATTACGGCGGGAGACAATAATATTACAGTCGAATACAGCAAAAATACAGGCCACGACGATAAAATTAATTAATTTAGTAATATTACTGTCTCAGACAGTTAAATTACTGTTGGAGACAGTGATTTAGCAGTCAATACAGTGATATTAATACAAATAATTTTTTCTAAGAAAAAAAAAATTAAAAAAAAAAAATCAATTAACAGTTAAATTACTATCTCCGACAGTTAAACAACTGTTGAAGAATTCAACAGTAATTTAGCAGCCAAAACAATAATATTAATTAAAATATTTTTTTTAAGAAAAAATGTCAATTAATAGTTTTATTACTGTCTCCGACAGTTAAATAACTACTGGAGACAATGTTTAAGCAGCCAAGACAGTAATATGAATTAAAATATTTTTTTTAAGAAAAAAAAGGTCAATTAAAAGTTAAATTACTCTCTCCGACAGTTAAATAACTGTTGGAGACAGTAATTTAGCAGCCAAGACAGTAATATTAATTAAAATATTTTTTTAGAAAACACAAAATTAAAAATAAAAAAGTCAACGCCGGAGACCGGTGGTCAACGGCGCTTGACCGGCGGTCTCCGGTGGTAGCCGGTCAAAATTGATATTATGGTCAAAATTGGTTAATTTGTGAAATTGGGCTAAATTAGGGTGTAAATCATGAAATTGGAGTTGAATTGAGTTTCAAGGAATTGAGGGTAATTTTGGTATATATAAAAGAATTTTCATTATTTGCAAATAAGTTTGAATGAGTTCGATTTATTTGAAAGATAAAAAAAGTTAATATCCTTTTTTTTTTAATTAAGTAATCTTATCATGTGACTTTTTTGAGATTAACTTTTTTTTTTAAAGTGAAAAAAGAAAAGCAAAAAGAAAAACTATTTACGTGAAATCCTAATTACATAATTATTTGCAGTTAATTTGTATCACATCAAAACTCTACTCCCTATCGAGGAGTTAATTTGTATCACAATCAAAACTCTACTCCATATCGAACAACAACTCTGCATGCATCTCTATATATAACTCATCGAGAACTCCAGTTTCTCTGTACAAAATTCATAGAGCTAATTTCTCCGACGAGCTAATTAATTAGAGTTACAAATTAAACAAGCAAAAGGGATCATGGATTCTGTTAAACTAGCAGCTGATGATGGTATGTAAATATATTTTCACAAAACTCTCTCTCTCTCTCTCTCTCTCTCTCTCTCTCTCTCTCTCTCTCTCTCTCTCTGTACTGAATTTATGTATTGCTACTATCAGAAACCACCAGAATGGAAACAAGAGATGCACCACCCACACATTTTTTGATCAAAATCGAATCGTTCTCTTTGCTTGAAAACAATATCGAATTCGACAAATACGTCACGAAGGAATTTAAGGCTGGAAAATACAAGTGGTATGTATATACTATTCTCTATTAATTAGTAATGTGCAATTGTTTTGGATTGTTATCCTTGATATATAGATTAATATATATGGTGCAATTTTTTCGGATGGTTACAAAATTAACAAATAAGCGACTATATATATATGCTTGAAAATTGCGCAGGAGACTAATAATCTACCCTAACGGAGAAGATAATGGAGGAGATAACGACCATGTTTCGGTGAATTTGGCTATGGTGGCCACAAGTTCGATGCCTGCAAACTTGGAGATCAATGTCATGTTCAATATCTTCATCTTGAATCATAATTCTGGCAATTATCTTTGTTCGGGTATAATTTTTTCTTCATGCATGTGTATTATATTTCATACGATTTATTATAGTTTGCGTCCCTCAAGTTTGCACCAATTACATATTTGACTCCCTGTGTTCACAAAAAAATCACAGTTGATCCCTCGTGTTTCAATAATTTAACACGCTTGATTCCGTTATTACTAACGGAAAATTGACGAAAAAGTGTTGAACTTTTAAAACACGAGGGACAAAATATATATTTTTTCTTGTGAACATGGGGACTAAATGTGAAATCGGTACAAAATTGAGGGATTTAAACTGTGTTTTTCCCAATAAATTACTTATTGCCTTACCACTTGGACAGCACGAACAAGACGATTTCATGCAATGAAGATGGAATGGGGATTTTCCAAATTTATCTCAAAGAAAATTCTGTGTGATCCATCGAAAGGATTCCTAGTCAATGGCAACTGTGTTTTCGGTGCTGAGGTTTTCGTACTCAAAAGTAAAGCAGTCACTGAATGTTTGTCTTTGAAGAATGTCGTCACTCCTTACAAGGGTAATTGGAATATTTCAAAATTTTCCAAACGAGGCGGTGTTTGGATGGCTAGAAAAATTAGTGTTGGAGGCTACAAATGGTACGATTGCATTTTTTACTATTACAATTATCTTTATGGGATTCTTTTTACTATATTTTGGACTTGGATGGTAATATGACACTAATTTAATCTTGTGGATGAATATATATAGGGAGATCTGGGTTTACCCGAAGGGAGATTGGATTGGAAGTGGCCGGGATGTTTCCGTTTATTTGTACAATGTTACTCCCTTTTTATCCGAAAGAATCAAGGCACGTTTTACCATATGGTTCGAAAACCACTTTTCCAAGGAATGCATCAAAAGAACCGGTAAGTTAATAACATCAAAGATTTGTAGAAATTTTTTAGGATGCTTGCATTATATTATGGAAAAATTATAGTTTTCACCCCGGAAGTTTGCATATATTACACATTCGGTCCCTCATGTTTCAATAATTTAACACTTTTGCTCATATTCGTCAATTTACCGTCAGTCCGTCAGTTAAGGCAGTGATGGGCACATGTCTTGATTCCGTTAATGCTGATGAAAAATTGACAGAAATGACTAAAAATGTTGAATTTTAAATTTGAAAATTATTACACGAGGGACCAAATATTTTTTTTATGAACATGGAGGACCAAATGTGAAATCAATACAATTTAAGGGATGGAGAATATATTTTTTTCTTTATATTATTCCCAATTCCCTAATATTTCGGAAGATGGTGATCTTATAATCTCTCTCATGTAAACACTTGACATTCTTTGGCTTGCAGGTGATAGTAATTTTTGGTTTACAAATTCAACCCGTGCTTGGGGATGGAGTTCGTTCGCCGAGATTGCTACTATTAATGATCCAAGCAAAGGGTTCGTTTTGAACGACTCTTGTCTTATAAACATAGAGCTCTCAATCCAAGCCATTGCGAAAAGATCTTCACCTTCTATTTTCAACTGATGAAATTGATTGATCTTCACTTCAACTAGTGATTTTACTTTGAAGTATTTTTTTTGGGTTTTTGGCATCGATCAAGAATTTTATATTTTCATACCTCTTTATATGTCGTCAGAATGGTGAATTAATTAAGGAATTAAGGATTACCTTGTTCTTTTATTTTTTATTTTAGCTAATTATTCCCCCTCTTTTATAAAGAGAGAATGTATAGAAAATTAGAAACTTTTTGTTTTTTAAGTTTTTAATTTCTTTTGGAAGGGATATATAATACTTTTAGTCGAATAATATTCACCCATGCACAATTAAGTTTGACCCAGTGATGTAAGTTTATTTTCAACCAAGGAATTTAATAACCAAGTTCAAAATCAGTAGTTCATCACAATTCAGAGCATGATATCTAATTTGGTTGGCTAAATTTATTTTCAATAACTAATAACCTCTTATATTTGATAAGATGTTTTAAGGACCGAGAAAATTGTATGTGTCGAAAATTGTATGTGTCGAAAATTGTCGATGGGTTTCAAAAAGAAAAAAAACACTACAAAATTGATTGCGAAGCTAAAAAAAAGACATAGATACATACCTTAATGGTTTCTCCTTCTATGTATACTACAATTTTATTGTCTTGTGACTCCATTTTATAAGTTTTGTGAGGTTTTGATTTTTTTTAATTTTGGAGATTTTTTGGAGGATTTGTAAGAGGATGAAGAAGAAGAGAGAGTTCGGGTTTGGGTTTGGGGAGAAGTAGAGAGGGTTTTTTTCTTTTCTTTTTTATACTTGGTATTGAAATGAGGAAAAAAATTTGGAATGTATAAGTTGTATTTTGTTTGATGAGGGTTATTTTAGTACTTTGTTAATAAAAAAAATTATTTGTGGTATTAAATTAAGAAAAAAATGTTAAAACTTAAAAAAAAAATGGTTTTAAACTCAGTGCTATTGAAGTGAGAAAATTTTGTATTAGTTTTAGTCCAAAAATGTGGGGCAAAAATAATTTTAATAAAGATGTTATTTGCTCTACAACAACTTATTTTAAAAAAAATGAAGATTTTTTTTTTTGAATTGCCACACACTTTGGAAGAATTTATAAGCTCTTAAACATCTTATAAGTTTTTTTTAATATCTTATAAGCTTTTTTTAACATCTTATAAGCTTATCCAAAAATCCTTAACATCTTATAAGTTATTTTAAACATCTTATAAACTTAACCAAACATCCTTCGAGACGAAAGAATCATAAAAGAAATTGTTGTGTACATGTTTGAAGTAAAAGAAATACAAACACATTTTTGCCAACAAAAAAGCTACAGAGGACTGAAACTCCAAAATGAAGAAGTTTAGCTTTAATATTTACGGCTCAGTTTCCAATGTCACGCTTCTCAATCTAAAACCACCGGTGGTGGCACCAACACACAGCAAAGCACCATAAAGCCCAGAAACCCTAGATCGAACAAGAATCACTCATACTCTGTCAACCCTTCAACCCTCTAACCAGAAACTCCAATTCTCACCGAAAATGAACTCTCTCACTCGTGTTTCTCTCACTGAGGCTGTTGTAGCTTCACAAAGAATAGAGAAAATACAGAAGAAAATCGTTCGGACGAGATTCAAATTTGAGTTGGTTCTTCTCTCTCTCACAAAGTGTCTACTATATAGATAGAAAATAGATTGATCTCAAAAACGCAGAACAACAAATGAACGACCATCGTCATAGTCAAACTCAAACGGGTGTGTTGCCGGAAAATGCCAAGAGCATTTAATGCGGTGGTACAACCAAAAGAGAGAGAGAGAGAGGGGCATAATTAGGAAATTAGGGTTTGTGAGTTGCCCGAGAAAGTGGGCTAAGTGTAGTTGGATTTTGTGCTGCTAGGCCGCCTCATGTGAAGATGGATAAGTGGGCTGAATATATAATTCATTTGGGCAACAAAACCAACAGAAATACAATAATGTTTTTTTTTATTTTTTATTTTGTTTTTAGTGTAAAATAAAGGAGATATAGTTAAACTAGGAAACAAGATGAATTTGACAAGGAAACGTAATGTAAATGGAACCCTAACAAGAATATCAATTAATTACATAATTATCGGCAGTTAACAAAGTATTATATAACATCAGAACCCTACTCCATACTCAACAACAACTCTGCATCCATACAACCATGGTTTCTGTCGTGCCAGCAGTAGATGGTATGACAAATTTTAAAACATATATATATATATATATATATATATATATATATATATATATATATATATATATATATATATATATATATATATATATATATATATATATATATATATATATATATGTTGATGTTGTGACCAGAATTCAGCAGCAGAATGCAAACAAGAGAGGCATCACCTGCCCATTTCTTGATAAAAATTGAATCGGTCTCTTTGCTTGCAAAGTGTGGCATTGGCCAAAGAATTTAATGCCGGAGGGGAATATAAGTGGTGTGTAGTAATATTCTCTACTTATTAGGGTTTCTTGGATTCTATTTCTTTTTGTTTTTCATTTAATTGAAGCGATATCGATAGAATTGCATATTGTTATGCGTGAAATTGTGCGTGCAGGAAGCTCATAATCTATCCTAACGGAGACGACACTGTCGGAGAAGATGGCGACTATGTTTCGGTAAATTTGGCTATGGCGGACACAATTTCGTTGCCAAGAAACTGGGAGGTCAATGTTGTTTTCAATATCTTTATCTTTAATCAGAATTCGGGCAACTATCTTTTTTCAGGTACTATTGTTTATTCCATAAAATTTGTTAATCGTTTAGTTGAATTCCTCAGATTAATTTTATATGAATAAATTGTGGACAGGAATAACAAGACGTTTCCAAACAATGAAGTCCGAATGGGGATTTTCAAAATTTATCTCGAAGGAGATTATGTCTAATCCATCAAACGGATACCTAGTCAAAGACAACTGCGTTTTTGGTGCTGAGGTTTTTGTGGTCAAAAGTGAAGCGGTCACTGAATGCCTGTCTCTGAAGAATGTCAATATTCCTTACAAGCAAGAATTTATGATTTCAAATTTCTCCCAAGTTGAGCACATTTGGAAGTCACAAGAATTCAGCGTTGGAGGCCACAAATGGTAAATAATATTTTAATGGAAAATTATAGTTTTCATCCCTTAAATTTGCACTGATTTCACATTTGGTCCTCCATGTTAAAAAAAAAAACGCATTTGGCCCCTTCCGTCAATTTACCGTTAATTCGTCAGTTAAGGCCTTTGGTCCCAATATTTTAACTATTCTTGCACTGTGACTCACGGGAGCTAGGATTTTAAGTCTGTTGGGGCTGAATGCATTAAAAACAATTCCGAGGGAAGGCCAATAATGCTAGTCTATAAAGATTTTTTTACGTATGTATGTGAAATAATAGGGATTTAAGAAATGTTGAGGGGGGAATGACCCCTCTTGGCCCTATGGTGGCGGAACAGATAATCTGACACTAGTGTTGTTGATAAATATAGGAGAATTTGGGTTTACCCGAAAGGAGATGCAGAAGGAACTGGCCGTGATGTCTCTGTTTATTTGTCCAATGTTACTCCCGAAATCTCCGAACGTGTCAAGGCACGTTTTACGATACGGATCAAAAACCAAGTTTCGGATCAACACAGATGTAGAACTTGTGAGTTGTTACAAAAGCAAAGGCTTGTAGAATTTTTTTTTTTTTTCATTGGAACAAAAATATTTCTGATAAAAAGAAAAAGAAAAAAAAAATGGATCTAATAAACATTATTTTGTGTTGCAGCTACTAACTGGTTTAGAGCTACCACCCCTGGTTTGGGATGGTGTTCGTTTACTGCGATTGCTACTATTAATGATCCAAAAAATGGATTCATTGTGAAAGACTCTTGCCTTGTAAGTATCGAACTTTCGGTCCAAGCCGTTGCGAAAGGATCTCCAGCATCTATTTAAAGTGCATAATTGTTCGATCTTTACTTAAACATGGATTTCGTTTTTCTGTAAAGAGTTAGTTATATGATTTTTGTTTTGGCTCCAACTAGTTATTTTAGTTTCAAGGATTTGGTATATTGGCATCAAGTTATTCATATTTGATCAATGAGTTTGTTCTTTGTGTGATGGAACTCTAACTGATAAATAATTTACCACAATATTCTAGAATGGAAAGAAGTGATATTTGACAAAATATTTATGTGAAATGAACGAGTGAGTGTAAATTTCGAAGGATAATTTCGTCACTTAAGGCGCTTTTTTTCTCCCCCAACCGCTCTTAATTTCCAGGAGAATTTACAATTTTTACTAAAACAAAACGGCATTCTTAATAAACAAAAGATTAAATTTAGATAATCTTTTGAGAAGTGCATATGTATTGTTGGATTTTTACGAATATTGATATTTATTGTAATTTAAATATCCCAAATAAATTATAGGGTACATTACACCAACACCCTTGAGATATGCTAAAATAACTGTAAGGTTTCTGTGGTATTGATAATTACACACACATGCATTGGATACGTTATTCTCATAAATTTCTAATGGACTGTTACTTTTATTCTGAGAGAGTTCTAACGGACTATTACTTTCAGAAAATGGTGGAGACACCAAAGAGCTATGGGTGATTTAAGAAAGGGTAAATTACAGTTTGCACCCCTGTACTATGGAAAATGTTGCATTCACCCCCCCTATACTATCAAAATCTACAAACCCCCCCCCCCCCTCTTTTAACAGTCAATGGTCAGACATTTGACAGTGTTAACTTTTACTGTGCAATTACTCTTCTACACTCGTTTGTCGAAATTTCTGAAGTCCTTTCATTCTCTCACAACAACACACACTCACTCTCTTTCTCTCGTTTCGAATTTTCATAAGGCAAAAACTCTCACAAAAATCTCCCTCTCTCTCTGAGTTTTTACGAAATTGGTTGGAGGAACTACTATACGAGTGCATTTGATGTAGACACGGGCACGGGCCGGTTTTGGGCCCGGAACCGGCCCGTTGACGAACCGGCCCAACCCGTTGACCGGTGAACCAGGCCGGGACCCGTGAACCGGCCCCTCGTCCCCGGGACGGGCCCGGTTCTAGGAATCGATGAACCGTGAACCGCCGGGCCGGCCCGGCGGTTCTCCTGAATTTAAAAAAAAAAAAAGCAAATAACGGCTAGTGAACCGGCCGTTATTTGTTTTTTTTTGAATTTTTCTCTCGCACCCCCCCCCCCCCCCCCCATTTTTCCTATAAATACCCTCACACCCCAACCCAATTTCTCACCAAGTCACTCACAATTCTCTCTACTTCTTCAATATCAAAGTTTAGTAAAGTTCAATTCTCTCTTAGTTTTTGCATTCTCGAATTTCTATTCAATTCTTAGTCAAAAAAAAAAAAGTTGTTTTGCATTTTCGAATTTCTCTTCAATGGTTAGTAAAAAAAAAAAAAAAAAATTATTTTGCATTTCCGAATTTCTCTTCAATTGTTAGTAAAAAAAAACAAAAAAAAATTGTTTTTATTTTTAGTGAAAAAAATGTCATCAAGTTCACGTCGTATCGGAAAAGGAAAGGGAAAATCTGTAGTTCCTCCCGAAATGGAATACAACTATCATTCTTGGGAAAATGAGTTTCCATCAATTCCCAATACCTACACCGAAGACGGTATCATTCCCGAGTTGGGCGACTACACCAACATACTAGACGATGATGAGCCAGAGGAAATGCCACCGGCACCGCCACAACCATCCGGGGGTTCGGTTCCTAGGGCTAGGACTACGCGACCATCTCAATCATCAACCACCGAAGGAACCGGTCCCGATGATGATGTTTCTAAATCCGACATTTGGAGGTTGCATTATAAAAAAATTGAGAAGGCGGACGGGACTTGTCGAGCTCAATGCAATTTTTGCAAGGTAAGTCCATTAGTATCCAAAAATATATTTTTCTAGTTTTAAAATTCGTATACTAATTTTATATTTATTTTTAATTTATGTAGACAAACTACGCCTTAAAAAAAGGAGATGAATATGGATCTTATTGGCGGCACTTGAGGAATAATCATCCCCAAGCTCTAGGCATCGACAAAAGTCAAACTCAATTGCAAACCGGATCTTCACAGGGAGGTAATGATTCTTCTTTATTTAAATATTCAAAACAAACAAAAAAATAAGGGTGGGCTATGGTTATTGCTATGGGTCACCTTTCATTTGGTTTTGCCGATAATGATTGCATAATGAATGAATTTAAAGGGATGTATGGTCCTAATTGCACTCGTCAACCTAGATCAACCACTACACGCACCACTAGAAGTATTTTTGAAAGAAAAAAAAATATTTTATGGGAACAATTGTTGTCCATGAATAATAAAGTGTCTATTTGTTCTGATATTTGGAGTGATCATTGGCGTCGTAATGATTTCGTGGGTGTTATTTGTCATTGGGTTAATAGTGCATGGAAACTTGAGAACAAAATTCTTGTGTTTTCATGTTATGAATACTGTACTGCTGCTGGATTATTTGTTTTAAACAATCAATGGGATGCATGCTTTGAAATATGTAATCTTTTGCAAATTTTCTCAGAAGCTACTAATGTCTTATCTGGTTCCTCATATCCAACATGTCATTTGGTTATTTATTATTTGTGCAATATTGCCAAGGGTTTTGCGACCGCTGAAAAAAAAAAGATATTTTAAAAAACTGTGTGGTTGAAATGAAAAAGAAATGGTTGAAATATTATAAGACAATTGATGAGATATATTTGGTTGGTTGCATTTTGGATCCTAGATTTAGGATTGAATTGTTAACTGAGTTGTTAAAGGTGTATTACGATCAATTGTTTCCGGAAAAGAATGTTATCGTTACTATTGATCCTAACGCTCCTCCTAGACCTTCTCCTCCTGTTAAACCTAATGTGGATCTTATTATACTTCAAGCTACTAGTACTTTGCATGCAATGTTTGATGAATATGTTAGTGAAATGAGTGGATCTCAAAATTTACAAGTTAATCGAGAGTCCACAGATACTTCCAGTATGACAACGGGTCCATGGGTTCAAGTTTCAATCTTCGATTGGAACTTGACCAATATCTAACCATTCGTTTTGATTTTCCTCATGATGAAGATCCAAGTGCCTTTTCCAAGTTTGATATATTAGATTGGTGGAAGTCAAAGAGTTCAGCGTTCCCAATTACGTCGATGATTGCAAAAGATGTTCTCGCTTGCCCCGTATCCACAGTTGCAGTCGAAGCTGCATTGAGTATTGCGGGCCATATATTGGATCAAAGAAGAAGTAATCTCCGCCCCAAAAATTTTGAAGCACAATATAGATTTTTTTTTTTTTTTTTTTTTTTTTTTTTACTTTCTTTTTTTTCCTTCTTCTTTTCTTCCTTTTTTTTCATGGCACGTGGTCTGAGGGGTGCGAAATTGCAGGTTTTTAATATTTTCTTCATATTTGGAGTAGATGGGTTTGCCCACTACTATTTTCTTTGACGTTTATTTTGTATGACATTGTCATTGGTTTGACGCGTTGCTTATATGTGTTTACATTTAGCATTGTGCGTGATGTACTTGATGAGGGGATCAGACTCTCAAGATTTTTTGATGGGGATCGTGCCCCTTGTTAGACCTCATGGGTCGTAAATATGTTAGGACCGTGACCACGTTTTAAATGTAGAACCCAATGAAGACAAATAGAGAAGTTTATGAAATCAAGCTGGCCAGGCTATATAGATTATCATAACATCTCTAAGTGTTCCCAGGGTTAAGGTTGACTTGAGCAAATAATTATGTAGTGGCAGCGCAATAACACCGAGTGTAAGGGAAATAATTTGCTTTATTCATTGCTTGAAAATGTGAAGATTACAAGCATATTGAGGCAAATGTGACTTAAACAAATAAGGAGCGAATCGCTAGAAATAACTAAACTCGTACTAAGTGGCTGATGTAGGGGTTTCGTCCAATTGATGTAGAGAGGTGAGGGGATGCATCATCCTTAAGGTAGGGTAGCCCTCCAGTTTAGGATGATGCGATCACTAACAATGTTATGAGCTCTAGAGACTCCAAGTGTCATTGACATCATTGGAAGTCCAGAGATGTAGAAGGAGATTATCAATGAGATGTCGACGATTGTCGTCGGCCATCTCGTCGTCGGGTGTTGAATTGATCTTCATCTCTTTTCCTCATGGGAGGAGGGAGAGCCGAAGCCTCTTCGATGCGCACGTGTTTCTCAGCGCGACTTAGTAGCTCTTCCAGAGTGGTTGGAGGTCTTCCTGCAATAGATTCCTTGAATCTACTTTCCTTCAAGTTTTGTTGAATGATTCCAGAGAGCATACTTCCTCCCACGTTAGGAACTTTGTGAGTTGCGTCTACAAATCGTTGAATGTAGTTGCGCAGGGTTTCGCCCTCTCTCTGGGTGATAGTGAAGAGGTACGCGGGAGTCTTAGCGTACTCTTTATTGATCGCGAAATGGTGGGTGAAACGATCCGTTAGTTGGGAGAGAGCTTTAATTGACCCAGTGGGCAAGGAGTTGAACCAGCTCAATGCTCGTTCGGAGAGCGTTGTGCGAAACATCTTGCACATCGCCGCATCAGTTGGGCCATATAGATCTGCCATGGCGTAGAACTTTTCAAGGTGTTCCTGTGGGTCACTAGTTCCATCAAACTGCGGTAGACTCGAGACCTTTACCCGTTGGGGTAGTATCTCATTGATTATTGCGATAGTGAATAGACTGCGCCTTATTGGAGGTATTGCCCTTCCACCAATAGGATTACCTATGTGGGGGAGGTGATTTGAGCGAGATTCCCGACTGTTAATCTCATTATCTCCAGCATTGTGTGGAGGTACTCGTTGGCGAGAGGCGTTGCCTCTTGAAGGTGAACGTGGGACTTGTCGCCCAGTTCGTGTATTATGGCGATGAGTAGATTGTTACATTCGAGACCTAGGGTCTGAGGCGGATGTGTTATCTGGTGGCGGTGGAGGTCGTTGTCCCACGGGTAGAGATGCAAGGAGAGCGTTGACTCCCGTTGTGGCGATGTATTGTGCCACTGCTTCAGTGGCAGCTCGAGTTGAAACTTTCGCAATCATGTGTTGGAGGGCCTCTTCGGTTATTTGAACCGTTCGAGGAGCAGGGAGTGGTGGATCCTGCGGGGGATTTATCTGGACCTCATGAGGTGGATCCTGATTACGAGGAGGAAGTGGCAATCCAGAGCCTCCACGAGGTGGAAGGTTGTTAGCATTGGCACGTTCTCTCCGAGTAGATGACTCAGAGACATCATGCTCGCTACGTGATCTTGTATGCCTTCCCACAGACGGCGCCATTATGATGATGCTAAAAATAGACCACCTTAAGTAGTTGAGATCGAGGGAGCTGAGAGAGCAAAGTGGATCACTGCTCACGTGCTAGATGGCCCTGAGATACCTGCGGACAAAGAACACGTGAACTAGGCCGGGGGTTGATCCGGCGGAAATCCCTCCGACGCTCAAGTCAGACGTGCGGATAATCGATAATTGTAGAGAGAATTCGAATAGAAGAATTGATTGAATAATAATAGCTTACCTTAATTAAATGAACTTAAGTTGTATTTATACTTTATTGATTGGGCCGAGATCAATTTATCGGGCTCAACCTTATTTGGATGTGATTGGACTTCCATAGAAATAGTTATTAAATTGGGCATGTGACCCAGTAAATATGGGTCTATTGGGCTGGGCCAATAGACATATCACTTGTATAATTTGAAATAAAATTTATGAATATTTACATATTTTTGAATTTTTTTATCAATAACTCTAAAAATGAATATGAGACGATGCCATGAATCTCCAAAATATTAAGTACGATACATTATTAAAATAATTTGAATTAATTTAAATTTTTTTGTCATGCTTAAATTTTAGCTAGCCCCCCTACATTTTCATCCTGGTTCCGCGGTGCATCGGGAGAAATGCTAGTATGTTTAAAAACAATTGAGGTGTAGGGATCGATATCAGATATGAAGAGATCATTGCTGGATCGGTTGAGAAATTTGAGGGCTTAGACTCTTGAAATCTTGGTGTCTCGCCATTAAATTCATTAATTATTGGAAGTTGGAACATATATCAGTAATAATATTGAGAAGAACATTATGCATTCATATTAAATAAATTAAATCGACTATTTGTATACTAAATTTAATTATCAATTATGAATTATGAATATGATAAAAGGTGCAATTAGACCAAAGGTCATGGAATCATGCTATAAAAATCAACTGAACGTCAATTCCTCCAAATTGTAGGACACATATAGTTTGATCGAAGAAGCGAACAACTATGTCTGTAGCACCAGTAGCGAATGGTATATACAACACTTAACACAAAACTACATCTGTTTTTTTCTTATATATATATATATATACACACGGTGGATTTATTTGAATGTATATATTGCTTAATGTGTCAGATGTGGCCACCATGGAAATAAGAGAGGCGTCGCCTGCACATTTTTTGATGAAGATTGAATCCTTCTCCTTACTTCAAAAGTGTGGGATTGAGAAATACGAGACGAAAGAATTTGATGTTGGTGAATACAAGTGGTATGTATGTATATTCTCAAATGCATTATTGTAATTAGTTAGTTATCTTCCATATATTAGTTAATAAATAAATAAATAAATTAAATATAACGGACGATTGTCGAACATGTACACAGGAGGCTAATAATCTACCCTAACGGAGACTATATATCAGTATACTTGGCTATGGCGGACAACGGTGAACTGCGCGTAAGCAAGGAGGTCAATGCTGTCTTTAGTATCTTTCTCTTAAATCAGATTTCCAACAATTATCTTTCTTCACTAGGTATTATTTATTCTTGATGAGAATTTGAAATAGCCCTCTGTTCGAATAGAAAATATATTTAATTTTTTGCCAATCATTTAATTTGGATAGGAATAACCAGACGTTTCCATGCGATGAAGCCAGAATGGGGATTTTCAAAATTTATCTCGAAGAAAATTCTGTGTGATCCTACGAAAGGATACCTAGTAAACGACAATTGTGTAATTGGTGCTCAGGTTTGCGTCCTCAACACTACTCATGCAGCCATTGAGTGTTTGTCTCTTAAGAATGTCGATATTCCTTACAAGCGTGAATGGGTGATTTATAATGTATCTTCAATGGTAAACATTTGGAGTTCTGAAGAATTCGAAGCCGGAGGCTACAAATGGTACTGTTTTTTGTTTTACAATTATTTTACTTGAATCGGGTTTATAGTTTATATATATATATATATATATATATATATATATATATATATATATATATATATATATATATATATATATATATAATATATATACACACACCGACACGCGGTATACCTAAGATTGTTTGTTGAAATAATTTTTGGTTGTTAAATTTAGGAAAGTTACTCTTTACCCTAAAGGAAATGGAGAAGCAACGGGCCGCAGTGTCTCTATCTATCTGCACTTTGTTGGTTCCGAAACTGTCAAGGCATGTTACACCATATGGATCAAAAGTCAGGTTTCAAATGAACACGTTAAACGAACACGTAAGTTCATTTTTTTTCACGGAAATTTGAATACTGTTACAAATTTGGAAAATATCAACTCTTATCGAGGGTTTCTATTGCTCTACGTGAGGCCTTCCGTAATTTTATTTGCAATTCGATATACAAATCAATTCACTGTAGTTAAGTGCGAAAAAGGTGGAAATTAAAATTATGACCAATTGTGATTATGGGATGAAGTTGCACTAAAGGTTTCTTATGTTTCATTTTCAAAATCCCCATATTTTCAGGAGTACTTTTGTAGGATAAATATTCCTTTAATACCCTTTGAGTTAATTGCAAATACCACCCTTGTGTTATCTCTAATTGTCTAATACTTTCCTGTCAAAAGAAAATAAAAATCACCAACACCCATATGTGATAGCAAAGTCAGGGCATCGAGACTCCTGGAGGCAAATCGTGTCACTCAGTCGCGGGTCGTTCGATTTTTTATGGTATTTTTACAGTGAAAGGCCATAAATACCCCTTTATATATAAAAAAATATGATTGATTAAATTATGACTAACCTACATTTTGAGGACCAAATTGTAATTTCTAAAATTGCAAAATAATGGGAAAATTAGAGAAAATAAGAGTTATGACGTCTTCTTCTTCGTTCCAGTCCGCCGGCCACCGCCGGCGTCTCGCACCATGATTTGCCTCCAGGGGTCTCGATGCCCTGACTTTGTTAACACAGGGGGTGTTGGTGAATTTTTTTTTGACAAGGGGTATTTGACAATTAGAGATAACAAGGGTGATATTTGCAATTAAGCCTTTTCATTTGGTCATTTATTCAATAAATATTTAATCCAAGTTTTTGAATCTTTCTCATAATGAACGTACTGCGTTTTCATCTTACAGATACTCAGTGGTTTTCAGCTTCTGTCAATAATTCGGGATGGCTTTCATTCATCGAGTTTGCTAGTTTTAATGATCTAACGAAGGGCTTTACTGCAAATAAACGTTGTCTTCTAGATATTGAAATCTCCGTCGAGGCTGTTGCGCAATAATCAATGGAATGTTAGTTGCACTGATCTATTGAACTAGTTATGGAATGTAACTAAGCATTTTGCTTATTCATTTTACAATTATCTTAACAATGATTACTGCAAATCAGTACCAACATTATCCAAGTGTTTCAGCATGATCACCAAAATTTATTTTAAAAATATTCACTTTTATTGATGATATTAACCGAGGTTTTGGCATCCGGCACCTTGTGTAATGTCTAATGGCTGAAAAAGCCCATGTGCTAAAACAATTAGCACATACCCCATGTGTTACATAGTCAACGACATTAAGGTCCCTACGAGCTGGTCGTGTGATAAACTCACCAAATGTGCGATTGGGGTTCGATTTTTTGACGTGCAAAGACCCAAATATTCTTTACATTATAAATTTCAGAAATAAGCCCCAAATAAAATTTTCAATTGTTTCAATTCAGTCCCTTGAAGTTTCACAAAAACCCTATTCTTCCTTAAGTCAGGGACTGATTTGCAATTTTCCAAAAACATAACATAGCTGACCGCCACTCTCCTTTCGGCGAACACTCTCTCTGGCCTCACCTTCCTCTATATCACCTCACCTCCCTCCATATCCACAGCCTCCGCTTCGCCCCACCACTCCAACATTTTCTCCGACGAAACTCTGTTCGGTTTGGAGTTAAGATTCAAGCTCATTATCCTTCTACAAAACCCATCAACATCCTGTGAAAATCCAAGAAAAATATCTGCCAAATCGAAAACAGAGCTTTTCAGAAAAAAAAATCCACAAAAAAACTATTTTTTTGCATTTTTTGGCATTTTCTCTAGCGTCTCCCGATAGTAGCCCACCATTATAGCCTTATAATCTTTCGTGGCCACTGCTTCTCCGCCTTCGGTGCCTTCATCGTGAGTCTGGTGTACGATACGAAAATGACCATGGCGGAGTGGAGGAGAGATCTATATGGCGGCGGAGATGGGAAGAATGGTGGTGGGTTGTAGATGACTGCTTATTTTTATTACTAATTTTTCTTTTTCTTTTTTAGGTTTTTTTTTTTTGTTATTTTTTGTTTTTATTTTGTTTTATGTTGATTTTAATGAGGGTAGTATAGTCACTTCCTTTTATTCAACATATTTATTTCCACTAGGGGCAATGAACTAAATTAAATGCTACATAAGGGGTTAATTGTTAATATTTTTAACATGGGGGCTCTTAGCCATTAGAGATTACACAAGGGGTCTGTGCAAATAACTCGATATTAACTCACTTCTCTTAATGATTCCTTTTTGAGAACTCGCACTAAAAATTATAAGGGTGTATCTGGTTGGAAGGATTTGATGATAAAGTTCAAAGCCATTGACTTGTTTTGATTGAGTTATTTGACAATAGATTTCAAATTCTTATCTCTCACTATTTCTTAAATTTCAATTCAAATAAAACTGAAATCATTCAGGGATGAAATCAAGTTATCGGGTAAAACAAAAAATATAGTTACATCGAATCATACAAACTGACAAAAAATTAACTCATGTAATATCCATTGATATGAAGTCTAAAAAAAATCTTATAATAAAATAAAATAAAGCAAAAACACAAAATAATTGCATAATTCAAATTAAACAGTACTTGAAAAAAAATTAATTCTATCATCTCTTTCCATTTGGAATTTGCATCGAGGTTTGCTCAGAGTGAAAATATTTTTTTATTCAATATGTTTTCCATTACTTATTTGAAATTATTTTACCATTGAAATTTTACTATGCATCTTAAAATTTATTATTTAAGGGTATAAGAGCATCTTCCACCTTTATCACTATTTTTTCACCAAATCCTATTTTTTGTAGTGAAAAAGTGGGTTTATCTCCCACCCTTAGTACACCATTCTACAATTTCACTACTTTTGGTGAAAAAATAGTGTATTTGGTCTCCCACCAATTCCATCAAATTTTACACCGAATAATAAAATAATAATATTTCATCCTTTTCCTATTTATAGAAAATAACATTTGGTTTGGTCTCCCATGATATTTCACCAAATATATCATAAAAGTATAAATTTAATGTTAATCAATTTTAGTTTATTTTAATCTTAAAAAATATTGATTATAGATCCGATTATAAGTAATAATTTTATTAATTATATAATCTTAAAGTTATGATGAATTTCAAAAAACTATTGAAACATGAATGAAAATCAATGTAAATTATTATACATATAATAAAACCACACATAAACAATAATTTCATAACTTAATTATACAAATATTACAACAAAATTAATAAAAATAATTTTATAACTCTTATAACTAAGTAGTTTATCTGTATTTTTTTTTTAAATTTTGTCTTGTAATTTATTATGTTACGTTATAATGTTATATTTTTTTTATTATTTTCTGATAATAAATATATGTATTGCTTAAACATATAACTTAATAGAGCCAAACATATTTATATTTATTTAATAATAATAATAATAATAATAATAATAATAATAATAATAATAATAATAATAATAATAATAATAATAATAATAATAATAATAATAATAATAATAATAATAATAATAAAAAAAATAATTGTATTTATCTTTTGAACACTAATTCATTAACTAATACTAATACATTTTTCCAAAAATATGTTTCTAAATTGGTAATCACATGAAATTAGTTAATATAATAATTGTATATGTTAATTATAAAATGGTGTTAATTACACCAAATCCTATTTTAATTTCTATATTTGATAGAAAAAATAGGATTTGGTGGAAAAAATGGTAAAGTGGTGGAAGGGTGGAAGATGCAAAATTCTTCACTAAAAAAATTGGTGAAAATATAGGATTTGGTAATATGGTAATATAGGTTTTGACCACAATGGGAGATTAAAACCAAATCATTATAATTTTAGGTGTAATGGTGATTTAGTGATTTAAGTTGGGAGGCTAAAAACACCTAAATTAGGTGCAAAAAATAGAAAATGGTGTAGGGTGGAAGATGCCCTAAACTTATCGCAGCGTGTTATTTTAATTAAATAAATCTAATAACTAAAATGTATAATGAAATATTTAATAAATTATATTATAAAAAACATAAATTGTCCACACTTGAAATTAATTAGATGAAAATTTTAGATGAATTTATATGATCAAGTTTCACATAAAGAAAATAAATGTATTTTTATTGTGGTTTCTTGATATATTTTACTTATTTATTAATTATTTTGAACTAAAAAATCAGTGTTTTGAAAGTCGGACCG
The DNA here is from genome assembly GCF_056151865.1 of Erythranthe guttata. Taxonomy (NCBI): domain Eukaryota; kingdom Viridiplantae; phylum Streptophyta; class Magnoliopsida; order Lamiales; family Phrymaceae; genus Erythranthe; species Erythranthe guttata. Next base: position 13,040,697 of record NC_142539.1, read on the forward strand.
GACCCACCAGTTGAACCGGTTAAACCGTGAACCATTGCCTTGTCTGGTCCGGTTTGGCTGGTTGAACCGTAATATCGGAATCGGAGAGAAAATCGGGGGGGGGGTTCTCCACAATATTGTGTTTTTTAAAATAATTAAACAAAATAAAATTGCAAAAACACGTCTTTTTATTGTCTAATTGAAAAATAAATTAAATCAAAAAAATAAATTGAAGCTGGAAGAGATGTTATTTTTCATTATAATCTCTATAATATTTCAAATGATTCGGTGTTGATATGCCGTATGTAAAAAGAAAAATAAGTTTGATTTACGTTTTAATTGGAAATGAGTAATGAGTTGATGTGTGTGATGAAAATATGTTTTATTTACTATAAAAAAATATTTTATAAAATGAAAAATAAAAACACAGTGGTTGAACCGGTCCAACCGTGACCCAATAGCTTGTCCCGACTATGCACAACATCTGTCCACTCTCCGCCATCCATTGAAACCTTGAATATGACTCCATTTAGCAGTCTCGCCTGTCTATTGCAACTCAAATATTTTTTTCTGGTCGAAAATGAATACTCCATTGTTGAAGTTCACTGCATGAAGTGGCCACAAACTACTGCAAATAATTCATTAACCAAAATGGTAAAGAACATAAACAAGTGCGCACATGAACTTAAAAAAACAGTTGCATAAAGAAGAAGATGAGATAACATGGATAATTGGCGTATAGAGCACACTTTTCGAGAAGGCAATCAGGTGGCTGATCATCTAGCCAAGTCGGCGCACGAGCACAAATCTAGAATAGATTATTACAATTATACGGATCTTCCTAGCAGGGCCGGTCCTATGAATTTGGGGGCCCTAAGCAAGATTGAAAAAATGGGCCTTTTGTAGTTCCAATTTTAGTAAATTTTTTTTTCCTGCCAAACATTAAGATCAACGTAGCTGCCATCGTTAATTTTATTTTGCAAGTTTTTATTAAACTACCAAAACAAAGATAAGATACTACTAACAAATTACATTATCCCTAAAAAAATTACATTTAGTGAAAAAATAAATGTAGGCTGGGAGTAATTTCAGTAAGCGAAAAAAAATGTAATAAAAAGAAATACATTAATGAAGGAGGATAAAACTCGTAAACATTCAATAAAAGATATCACTTAAATATTACCCTTCTAGCATTTTTTTGAAGCAAAATCACTGAGAGAGAGCAAGTACTAGGAGGCATTTGCAATTTTCAGAAAGTGCATGGCAAGAGAGGGATATTTTCAGATATTACATCTTCACCCCCGTTTTTGGGTGTTTTCCGTCAAAAACTAGAAAGCTGTGGGTGGAGGATAATATTCAGCGTTACTTTGATAATTGCATTTTATACCCCATCTTGGGCCTTTTTTATAATAGTCTAGGTAGACTAGATAATGATTTTTTATTTCCATCGTAGGGTTACTCTTTTTCCTTGTGTTAGGACCACAAGGTTTTAACGAGGCCCCGACATATTTTAAATGGAATAATAAAATCTTTTGGCCAAAAAAAAAAAAAATAACACACGAATATCGATCAATTCCAAAGATTTTTAGCCTAGAAAAAAGGACAAGAAATATATAATAAAAATTTACACTTGTAAATAAGAGCCCAAATCTATTTTTCCTAAAATTTTGATGCAAGACAAATCACACTGCAGGCTGGAAATTGAAATTAATTTACTAAAGACATACCTTTTAATTTTGGGAAAGGGCACAAAAAGTATTACAGTGGGTAGGGTAGAGAGATTTTTTAATTTCAGTAAAAGTGTTTTGTGCGTTTCACTCTACTAGGGATACATTCATTATTTATGTTTTGTTTTTCACTTTTCTTTAAGCCTTAAGGGCCCATCAGAATTATGAAAAATATTATTTAAGTTGGAGGTGGGTGTTGGGTGGCGTGAACTACCAGAATAAAGCACATAGTTGTTTTATTTTTCATGTAAATTACATATATACTATATATATATATATAACAATTTTTTATTTTTCTTTCGGGGCCTTTTCGGAATTGGGGGCCCAAAGCCTTGGCTTCCTTGGCTTCCTATAAGGGCCGAGCCTGCTTCCTAGTAGGGTTAGACATTGTATTTTATCGGATAGACTAGGTTTTTGTACTTTTCGTAATCATTGGAAATAGGGGGTACTCTTTTCCTTATTCTAGGCCGACAAGGTTTTTAACGAGGGCCCCCTGTGCCTTTTCGGAATAAAAGTACATTTTCTGGCCAAAAGAAAAAAAAAAAAGAAAAAAAAAAAAAAAAGGGGGAATATTAATCGATTACAATTAGGAATATTAATCGATTACAATTAGTGAATTTTAAAGAAGATGATGGAGTGCACTATAATAGTGAGCTAATTGCAACGAATAAGGGGAATATTAATCGATTACAATTAGGAATATTAATCGATTACAATTAGGAATAATCAGTTACAAATTAAAGAGGGGTTAGCTTCACTTACCTCCCTTGTACTAAATAGAAACCTTCATTTATCTCCCCTCTACTATTAAATTCTTCAATTGTCCCCCAAGATTATATGTTATGCCGACTATATCCTTTTTTTCTCAGAAAATATATTCTAGTATTTATCATTTATACTCATTTTATTTAATTTTTGTTTTATGTTTATTCGTATTAAACTGTTTAATAATATTTTTAATCTAACTGATATTTATTCTAAAGATATATAAAATATAAAGTATCATAAGAAATCAGAGAAATCAGAGTGAAATTAATTTTTTACTCAATATTTTTTCCATATCTTATTCGAATTTATTTAAAATGATTTTAACCATTTAAATTTTATTATGCATCTTAAAATTTATTTTTTAAGGGTATAAATTTATTGCGGCAAATTGTTTTAATTAAATATATCTAATAACTAAAACGTATAATGAAATATTTAATAAATTATATTATAAAAAATATAAATTTCCCACACTTGAAATTCATTAGATGAAAATTTAAAATTAATTTATATGTTCAAGTTTTACATGAAGAAAATAAACACATTTTTATTGTGGTTTCTTGATATATTTTACTTATTTATTAATTATTTTGCACTAAAAAAATGACCTATGTTTACTAAAAAGTAAAAACCATCCTGTATTTCTCATTTCCGAAACTAGAAATATATATAATTATATGATTATATGTAGTATACGGGTCTATTCTAAAATTAAGGAAATACAGAATTCTAAAGGCAATAATTTGAAAAAAAGGAAACGTGATGTGTATGAATTTGTAGAGTATATCTATTCCATAATTATCTATAACTGCATATTGCTGATCAAGTGATAAGACACTCTCAAATTTCAATCCCTCTTGACTAAAAAATAATTAAGCAATCAGCAGCAGATGGTATGAACGATGAACCAATAATTCTAGAAAAATATTCTTTTTTCTTTTTCGAAATATTTTTTTTTATTGATTTATATATATGTGTGTGTTGAATTTTTTCGAATGTGTGTTTCTTGTTAGAAATGACGACCACGGAAACAAGAGAGGCACCGCCTGCACATTTTTTGATCAAAATCGAGTCCTTTTCCTTGCTCGACGACTGTGGGGTTGAGAAATACGAAACAAAGGAATTCGTCGCTGGAAATCATAAGTGGTATGTGAAAGAATTTCATATTTAAAAAAAAAAAGATATTAAAACCGAAAAAAAATATAGAATTGAGAAGGAAAATTTAAGGAAATATTTTCACCACTATTTGTTTTCTGAGACCAAATGTAATTTTGTTTTATTTAAAAAATTCATTGATTTAAATTTCAATTTCATGTATCAAACTCCCTATGTTACAAGAGTCTTGCGTAAAATCCCCTAAATAGTTAACAGTGTTAATTTTTAAAGAAAATGGGGATTTCATACAAGGTAAACAGACACATGGGATTTTGTGCAGGTTTTGGTTAACACAGGGAATTTTATGCTGTTTACGCTTCATTTGCATTTTGAATTTACTCATTTCAAACACCATGATCCAATCAAAACCTTAGTAGTTTAGCGACGAAAAATATATTATTTTCCCAATAGAATGGCATATTCGTTTTAGATTATTTTTGCTTGATATATACATTATTTGTTTTGAACTGTTACAGGAGACTAGTGATCTATCCTAATGGAGACAACAATAACGGAAAAGAGGGCGACTACATTTCTGTAAAGTTGGCTATGGTGGACACAAGTTTGATGCCTAAAAACTGGGAAGTCAATGCCATCGTCAACATCTTTCTTTATAATCAGATTTCGGGCCATTATATCTATTCACCAGGTATTATAACTAATGTTCTCTATTGGCCGTTTTAATCGTAAAAAGTAGTATATTAATATGATAGAGTAATTCAAATTGTATGTGATGAAAAGTACTTCTTATCTCAAATGGAACAGGACGACCAAGACCTTTCCAAATAACCCAGTCCGAATGGGGATTTTCAAAATTTATCTCTAAGAAGAGTATGTTCGATCCATCAAATGGATACCTAATGAACGACAACTGTGTGTTTGGTGCTGAGGTTTTCGTGGTCAAAAGAGAAGCAGTCACTGAATGTTTGTCTCTGAATAGTGTTCACCCTCCTCCTTCGTACAAACATGATTGCAAAATTTCAAACTTCAAAAAATTGGAAGGCAGGTGGGAATCTGAAGAATTCTCTGCCGGAGGCCACAAATGGTATACCATATATATATATATACATATATATATGTGCGTGTGTGTGTATATTTATGTTTTTTTGTTTTGATTTTTTGTTGATAAATTTAGGTACGTATGTGTCCACCCAAAAGGAAATAAAGAAGCAACTGGCAAGGCTGTCTCTATCTACTTGCATTATGCTGGTTCCAATGTCTCTACACATTCTGGAAGAGTGAAAACATCTTTTACCATAAGCGTAATAAATCATGGTTACTGTGCACACAAGAAACGAACTAGTAAGTCGTTTAATGGAAACTTTATTCTCGTTCGAATTTAAATCCTTGAATTGAATGAAAAAGAACAAATAAATTTTAATGCTGACACTTTTTTTATATACATTTCGGATCTTAAAAGGGACCGTAAATTCGTATGTATAAAGAGAATGACATATATATATATATATATATATATATATATATATATATATATATATATATATATATATATATATATATATATATTATTTTTCTTGCAGCAAGTTGTTCGTTTTCGGCTTCCTGGGCTAGTTTGGGATGGGATTCGTTCATTGATCTTGCTACTATTAATGATCCTAAACAAGGGTTCTTAGTGAGAGATTGTATTCGTGTAAGTGTCGAGATCTCCTTCCTAAACAGCGCACTAACCTTCAACTCATCTTGGATTTAGTTTGAGTTCGTATCGAATTTGTTTTTGCTCGGTTGGAACTATTGCAACTTTTAGTTTATTCATATTCAACAGTTTTGTTCTTCAGTATGTTTGTTTATTGAAGTGATCTAGATATTTTTAATTAAAATATTTTGCAGTTTGCATGCAGTAATAAGGTTTATATTAGCTCATATCTAAAAAAGAACTAGATATTACTCTTTGGTAGCTTAGATAACAAAGACTATTTATAAAGTCAATAAAAAAAACAATTTCATTCATGGTTCTCCGAAACGGCCGGAACGGAACGGGAACGGTGCCCTCCGTTTTGGAATCTGTAACCAGAACGATCTTTTCACCCCGGAACGCCGAGAAAACGGTGGGATGGGCGAGGCGGAGCCACGGAATGGCCGGAACAGGAGAAGATAATTTAAAAAAGAAAAAACAGTTTGACTAAAAAAAATTAGGAAAAAAAACATAAAATAAAAAAGGAAATAATAAGATGGTGGTGGCCACATTGAAGAATGGAGATTCCCCTGAATCATGGATGCTTGGCCTCACTCTTCAATTATAGCTTACACAATTCCATTTCGACATTCTACGCACTCTTCAATTATAGCTTACACAATTCCATCTAGCTCGACATTCTACGTGGTATTAGTATTGCTTGTGTTTTCATAATGTTTTTTCGAGATTGTTGTAATATTTATTTTTGAAATTTGTAACAATATTTTGCATTTTTGCATATTATTGTATTTTAATGTTGTTATTAAACATATTTGAAATATATTGTATTTTTTAGCAATTTAACAGAAATGTGTCCGTTCCGACCGTGACGCAAATGCAACGTTGCAACGGAACTGGACCGGCTGTGTCCACGACAATGCAGTGTTCCATCCGACGATCCATGATTTCATTCCTATTTGATGAAAGAAAGCAAAGAAAAAATTAAATAATTGCAATCAATAGTTGTAATGAATTGTTGGATTCGATCCTATTCGTTTTAAATATAAAATGAATATTAATGAGATTTTTTTTTACAGTTAATGAAGTAATCAATGGAAAACAAATATAATATAATAATGTATATAATAATTAATAAATGGTAATAATTTTTGGAAAACTCCAGAAATATTATCGAAAATTTCGAAACTATTTTTGGATCATAATTCATAAATTCTGAATATTTTATATACAATTCTGACTCCTATTTGGTTTTTTTCGGAAAATTCGTAAATCAGACTACAAAAAAATGTTCCAAAACCGGAAAAAGTCGGATTGGAGTTGGCGCGAATAAAAATTTCATTAATGAATTTGCTGCCGGAGAATACGAGTGGTATGTGAGAGAATTTTATATTTGTTTTTAACTATTAAGAAAAATGAAGTTTCAAAAAAAAAACTATTAGATTATGCATATTCCAACATGTTAAGTTCATTGTGAATTTTGTTGATATACTTTGAACTGTTCTACGTGAGATAACAATAACAGAAAAGAGTGCGACTACATTTCTGTAAAGCTGGTTATGGTGGACACAAGTTCAATGCCTAAAAACTGGGTGATCAATGCTATCTTCAACATCCTTCTTTTTAATTGGATTTCTGGTGACTATGTTTCTCGGAGAAATTACGGTTTCTACTGATTTCATATTTGGTCCTCCATGTTCATAAAAAACATATTTGATCCCTCATGTTTCAATAATTTAACATTTTTGGTTATTTTTGTCAATTTACCGTTAGTTCGTCAGTTAAGGCAATGATGGGCACGCACTTGATTCTGTTAGTACTAGCGAAAAATTGACGGAAATAACTAAGTATTGAATTTTTGAAACATTAGGGACGATCAAATCTAATTTTTGTGAATATGAGGGACCAAATGTGAAATCAGTGCAAACATGATGGATGAAAACTGTGTTTTTCCCATGTTGCTTCATTAGGTATTATTAATCATAAGTGCTAGTTTACAAAAATTGCGATTGAGTAATTCAAACTGTATATGAGTAAAAGTAGGGGTGGTTTCGGTACGGTTACCGAACATTTTGTTCAATATCGTGTACCTACCGTATCTTTCGGTATTGAAAAATTCTATACCGTTATCGTACCAATAATTGCGGTATACCGTTATTCGGTATACCTTTAGTTTCGGTACGGTATGATCGGTACGTGGTAATTTACCGTACATCATTTTTTGACGAACTCGGATGATACCATAATTAAGATGAATACTAAATAAATGCATAAATACAACAAATGAAGCAAATGAATATGGTAATCAAGCAATCTACATGAATACACATTATATACGACCGTAGTAGCATATGTTGCTTTAATTAACTAATGCTTACTTAACATATTTATAGAAAAATTGTAGAAACTTATAATGAGCAAAAAAGTTTCATAGTTTAAGAGAAATAAAAAAAAATTATTTTGCAATAATGCAAATTAAACAAAAAGCTAGAACTCATGCGGGAAAAAAGGGAGAAGAAAATTATGGCAAAAAGTATTCCACCAATAACAGATTAATTGGACTAAAGAAGTACGTGACATAAACAATTTTAACGAGAGCCAAATATTAAGTTTGCATAAATATATGAAGATAATACAAAATTTATAATTATGTATATATAATATATATAGGATGTATCATATCGTTATTCTTGTTTTTTATTTTTTTTATAATATTTGTTGACTATATTTTTCTTTATTTAATAATATAGAAGGAAAAATATATTAACTAATTTTAAAAATACAAAGTTGCGGTACGGTACGGTATTACCATGGTATTGAAGATACAATACTGCTACCGTACCGTATGATAATGGTACGGTACTGATACCGTACCAAATGTAGTGGTAACCGATAATTCGGTATTTATTCGGTAATTTGTGGTAGGTATACCGTGATAATCGGTATTTGGTAATTTTTGCCCAGCCCTAAGTAAAAGTACTTAATTGGAAATTCCCAGGACGAGCAAGACGTTTCCAAAGAACCCAATATAAAAGGGGTTTTCAAAATTTATCTCTAAGAGCAACTCCAACAGTCGTATCCAAATCTATTATTTACATTTTTAAAACAATTTGAACCCCAAAACAGAGCTCCACTCCAACAATGGAATGGGAAAATGCAAAATTTGTTAAAATCTGACTTTGGTTTCTCAAAATTGAGAAACCAAAATTAAAATAGGGTAAATAGCATTAAACCACCTAAACTTTTTGAGTTTTTGCGGATCACCATCTGAACAATTTTTTTTTGCACAACTTCACCTATACTCAATTAATTGTGCCACTTTACCCTTTTTTACCTGTTTTCAGGTCAAAATGACCGGTTCTCAACTCATGTGCGTTGCACATGACAAATCCAAGGCTATTGACGTCTTTTCCATTTTAAAATGGAATAAATGTTAATTTTAATTTATTTATTTTATTTTATTTTTGTTTTTTGAAATGGAATTTTCTTTATATAGAATAATTAAAAAAAAAAAAAAAAAAAAAGTAAAACGTCAATCTTGTTCCCAGCAACTCAGCCTGGATTTTGAACCCATGGCCCGAAAACTCCGAACAAACCACCACCGACATAAACACTTTCTCGCCTCTGCAATTTCAAGGATTACCACTGCCGTCGCACCAATCTCACCACCCACCGCCCACCTGCGCACACCCGATCTCACGGCCGAGCGCCGCACATCTCCGCCGCGGCATGGGGCGGCCTCAATTGTGAGAATCTCATCTAATCCTCCATTCGTTGGAAGAAGATCTAGTCGATTCGGAGGAAGAAATCGAGAGAAAATAGTGTTCATATAACCTCAATCGGGGAAAGGGGGAAATTAAATGAACATTTTTGACCTAATTTTAGGTCCAATTTCAGTCAAGATGATGTGGGGGTGGTGGTGAGCTTCGTGGTTGTGCAAGAGGGCAGAGCTGGTTCCTGGTGGTGAGCGGCTGCAATATGAGAGAAATGGTTGATGAAAGTTGTGAGTTAGATGAGTAGGGTGGGGTGGTTGAATATGATATGCCGCCGCCAACGCCGTTGGCCTTGATGAGTTTATGAGGAGGAGCTATGTGAAATTAGGGCTGATTACCGATGGATAAATGGCGGCGTTTTTGTTGTTGTTGGTCTGATGATGGTGGTGATTAGGGGAAATAAAATTGCAGCAGTAGTAGCTATGGTGGATCTTCTGCTGGTGAACAAGGCTGGTGAACAAGACGAAGACCTTTGTTGTTTTTTTTTCTTTTTTTTCTTTTTTTTTTAATTTTTTATTTATTCTATTTAACATTTATTCAATTTTAAAAATGGAAAAGACGTCAATAGCCTTGGATTTGTCATGTGCGACGCACATGGGTTGAGAACCGGTCATTTTGACCTGCAAATCGGCAAAAAAGAGTAAAGTGGCACAATTAATTGAGTATAGGTGAAGTTGTGCAAAAAAAAATTGTTCAGGTGGTGATCCGCAAAAACTCAAAAACTTTAGGTGGTTTAATGCTATTTACCCATTAAAATATAACAAATGTGTAAAAATAAAAAATAATAAAATAACCGCAAACCATCTATTCAAATCTCTAAATCTACAAAAAATTTAAACCTCGGCTGATTTAACTATCAAATTAATTCAATCATAAATAAATTCTAGGTATATCCGTAAAAGTACATTTTGTTTTACAGCCAAAATGTTTTAATTCCAAATAAATTCTTATAAAATAATAGAATTACATATATGTAGGGCTGTGCATGGATCAGTTTTAACCACCAACCAACCCATTTTCGACCCATAATTTGTGATGGATAATCAACCATCAACCGACCCATTTAAGTTGGGTCGATAATGTCAACCAACCCATGTATAGTTGGGTCCATAATGGTTTCTAATATGCTAAAAAGTTGGTTAGTCGGGTAATATCGGCCAACGAACTTTATTTATTAATTTATTATTTATTAATTTTAATTAAAATATTTAATATTTTTCATTTCAAATTTCTATTTTATATCACGTTTATTAATTGTCTAATATTGACCAAAATCCTAAAAGCAATAAATCTAACCTAATTATCTAGTTTGAACTATTTTATTCTAAGACATAGCTAAATATTTGGTCGATTATTATTTGTTGAACTAGTTATGTTTAATTGCAATATATATGCCCGTAATGTTTTGAATCTTTTATATGAATATGGTTGAACTAGTCACATTCAATTTATAAGGGATATAGCTACGTAACAACTAATACAATATTAAAAAAAACTTAAAAAAATATTTAGATGGATGACCCATCAACCAAACCATCAACCGACCCACTAAATTGGTTTTCAACCATCACCCAATATTTACCAAAGTTAGTTGGATGGGTTGGTTTGGTTTTATGGCTGGTTTTTAACCAACCAACCGACGCACAACCCTACATATATGCATCTATTTGAGGTTAAAATTATAAATTGACGAAAGTATTTGTGTGCAGATGGACTAATTCTAAATTTAATTATAAAAATAATAAAATATAATTATTGTGTAAATTATGAACAATGTTGTTGGAGTATGCAGTAAAAAGTGTTGTTGTATAACACTGGTCATTTGTTAAATTATAGATATAGACAATCAATTTTAAAGCAACCGTTGGAGATGACCTAAGAAGAATAAGTGTGATGCATCAAACGGGTACATAATGAACGACAACTGTGTTTTTGGTGTTGAGGTTTTTGTAGTCAAAAGAGAAGCGGTCACTTGAACATTTGTCGTCGAAGAATGTTCTCCTTACAAATACGACTGTAAGATTTCGATCTTCAAAAAATTGGAAGGCATGTAAAAATCTGAAAAATTCTTTGCCGGAGGCCACAAATGGAGTCAATTTTTTTTTTTTTTTTTTTTTTTTTTTAATTATCACAACTGTCTGTCTGCGAATTGCATTTTTATACAGGAAAAATACTCAAATTTGCACCGATTTCACATTTGGTCCCCCGTGTTTATTAAAAACATATTCGGTCCCTCATATTTTAAAAATTCAACAATTTTAGTCATTTTCCGTCAATTTTCCGTTAGTAATAAAAGAATCAAGCATGTGCCCAAAATTGCCTAAATGGCGGACTAACGGTAAATTGAAGAAAATGACCAAAAGTGTTAAATTATTGAAATATAAGGGACCAACCAAATGTGTTTTTCGTGAACATGGGTGACTAATTATGAAATCGGTGCAAACTGTAAATTAACTCTAAGAATCAAAAGGCTTTGAACATTATCTTCCTTTAAGAATCCAATATTGATACTAATCAATACTTTCTTAACTCTATGAATCAAAAGGCTTTGAACAAGATCTTTCTTTAAGAATCTAATATTTATATTAATCAATACTTTTTTAACTCAAGGAATCAAATGGCTTTGAAGTCCAAAACATGATCTTATGTTCAAAATCTAATATTGATATTAATCAATACTTTCTTAATTCTAGGAATCAAAAGGTTTTGAAGTCCAATCCATGATTTTACTTGAAGAATTTAATATTGATATCAATCAATATTTTCTGAATTCTAGGATTCAAGATAGACTATTATTATTTTCTCACAATATTCCTCACAACATATATTTCGTTGAACTTATCATCTAATAAATGTGTTTTCCGATAGCATATATGCTAACTAATTCCAGATCTGAATTTTATGGCGATTGTATGTTTGAAAGCTCTGCAAATTACCTACGGAATTCGAATCTCAAAGCTCTGCAAATCTTTCCATGCCGGCTTTCAAACGACGACGTTTGAGAGTTTCGTGTTCTGGTCAGAGGTGAGCCCGACGATGCTGTTTCAGAGATAAAAATCGAGATTGATGTTTTGAAGATGATTGGGAAGATGTTGGAGCGACATTTTTTTATTCAATTTGGGAAGATGGATTTTTTGGAAATGTTAAGGATTTAACTGAAAATTTATAACATTTGTTTTAGGGCTTATAAAATTTTGGGGTGAATATATAATTTTTGAAATATATGTTGAAGGGTATTTTGGTGTTTTCGGGTTAAAAAAAAAAAAAGAAAACACAGCCAGTCGCACAATCCGCACATGCAGCACACTACACACGATAAGCTGTCAGTACACGATAATTGGCCAATTTTATAAGAGGGTTCCTACTAATTCTTTTAAGCCAAGGGTTTTTTTCAGAAATTCAAGATTATATAGGGGTGGTTTTTGCAAAAAAAAACCCCACTAGTAAACCTAATAAACTAGGAATCTTATATATAAAAGGAAGATATTTTGACTTATAACCCTAGATGTAGCCCTAGGGGTAATATTGTCATTTTATATTTTCGACAAATTTTCTTTTCTTTTCTAAATTAACTTCCTTCTCAATAGCAGTAACCGTCATGCTGAACCTTTCTGGAAGAGTTCTCAATACCTTATTCACCAGTGTCTCGTTGCTCAAGGGACCACCTAAGGATTGAAATTCATTAGCTAAATCAATCAATTTCTCATTGTACTGAGAAATTGTTTCAGTTTCCTCCATTCTCAGTCTCTCGAATTTGGAAGAGAGTAATCTGAGCTTGGTTCTTCTGACACTATCTGATCCCTCACAATGTAGCTGAAGAACTTCCCATGCATCCTTCGCAGAAGAGCACACTGAAATCAATTTAAACATTGTTAAATCTACTGAATTAAAGATTGCATTTAATGCCTTTGAGTTTTGATTGGCATTTGCTAGATCATCTGATGTCCACCGTAATTCTGGTGTTGAAGATACATCTCCATCCGCATCTGTTGTAGTTGGTGGCTTCCATCCAGTAAGAATAGATCTCCAGGCTCTCTCATCAATGGCTTTGATGTACGCCCTCATCTTGACTTTCCAGTAGGTGTAGTTTGTGCCATCAAGTACAGGAGGTCGCATAGAAGCAGTCATCTGAGTATCCATCACGAATTCGTTTCTGTAAAGAAAATAGGAACAAACACTTAGTATACGTCAAGTGTTGGCTCTTGATGCCAATTGAAATAATTTATGGTCCCGAATTCGTATTATACAGAGATGTTATCTGAAATGTTGTGACACTTGAGACAACATGCAGCGGAAATATAAAGATTAAAAGACAGTACTCAGAATTAAAAATGTTCACAAGTAAAGACTTGTGAACTTGCCCTTTACAGGACGGAAAAATATATTAAAATCAGTATTCCAAGAATACAAACAGAAGAGTGCGAAAACTTCTTCCTTATGAATGAATCTTTTTCAAGATCATTCTTACAATCAAATCTAGATACTAAAAGAAAAATATTAAAAATTCTAGATTTCAAAGAATGTACTCGTGAGGAGTATGTAAAGAACTTATGAATGAATCACTATCTTGATCATTCTTACAACCAAGTCTAGAAACATATATACTATACAATCTAGACTACAAAGAATGTACTTATGAGAAGTACGTAAAGAATGTACTCATGAGGAGTACGTAAAGAATGTACTCATGAGGAGTACAAACGACCGATTCTAAAACCACTCTAAAACACTCGTGAATATTCTTCAGCCCTCGGTTTTTATTTCGTAGAATCGATTATCTTCCTTGAGTATTGAAGTCGGTATTTATAGGCATTCCAAGCATCCACTCCTCAGCCCATGATCTGCAAGAAAACCAACTACAAGAGCACTCAAGAACATGGGTTAGTGGGTTAGTGGGTTAGTTTAAGGAGTTAGAATAATATTCACAATTAAACCCACTTAAGCACTACTTAGCCCACTAAGCACTATACTTAACCCACTAAGCACTATTTATTCCATAACTAAAATTTAGTTAGAAAATAAGAAAGTTAAAAATAACATGTGGAAATAATCCACGTAATTCAAACTCCCCCTTTTTAACTTTCTGATCAAAACTAAATTTTAGCTTAACTCCCCCTGAGTCATTGCTTGAACTCCCCCTGAATATGACAACCAATATAGCAAATAACAAAAATAGCGCAATCCAAAGTCTCCTCAGTATCAGCTGCTGTTCCTCCATCACTAGTACTGGATCCACTACTTTCCTCTGCTCCTTCAGCTTCACCCTGCTTCAACTTCATGATCAGCTTATTCTCTGCCTCTGGCATCCAAAGGATGAGAAGTCCCTGCTTCAATCTTCATGACTAGCTTTTTCTCCCCTTTTTTTATCAGAAAGATCTCTCTGAAGTATTTCCACCATGCACTGATGATAGGTGACCTGAACTAGGGAGTGAGTAAGCTATTTTAACAAAATAAATCTCGAGAAACAGAAATAAGGATGTCAGGAGTGTTGTCAACATGAGGAGCAACACCTTCAGTACCAAGATTATTTTGACCTGATTCAGTTGAGAGAAAAATTATCTCCATTCCAGGGAAGATCTTAAAATTTTGAGAAAACAGAATGGAGTAGATGAGAGAGGGATTTAAAACAATTGCCAAAAAGAGTTTTACAAACTTCAGTAAAATCACCATAATTATCCTCATCAATCACAGTAGGAGTTTGTAAATGAGAGTTGATAATTTTGTGAAAAAGAGAAAAATGATTCGCACAAAAACTTTTCCAAAGTTTGGAGAATTTTTCTTTTAAAAAATTTGTAAATTGGCAAAAACATTCCTTCACAACAGAAGGATCACAAGGACAGACAACCTCAACTAGACTAAGGATTTTTCTTTGGTAAAGAAATGCAGTGATCCTATGTCTATCAAACTCATCCTTGGAAATTTTCTTTTCCTCATTGAATTGACAATTCATGATTTGAGGACTCAAATTTGAATCAGATTCAAAATAAAAAAATAGGACTGAAGGCATTGTTTACCGCAAACGGAGTTGACAAATCCTTCCCATCCAAGTCTAGCTCTTCTTCCTCAGAGGATTCCTCTTCTTCTGAGTCTTCAAGTTCATCTGGGATGGATGCTGGCTCAGGTGATGCAACAGGTGGGACAACATCTTCTTCCATCAACTGTCATCACTTTTCTCTTTCTCTTCAACCTGGGAAGGTGGTGCATCCACTTGAACAGCTGCCTCTGCCAGAGTTTCCAGAGGATCTTCATTTGGAGCTGAGGGTGTAGGAAGTGAGGTTTCTTCTGTGGTGGCAAAGTCCTCGGCATCAGCAGTGGTGATATCTACTTGCTCAGCAAAGGACATCTCAGAAAAGTCTGGCATTTCCTCATCTTGATAACGATCAGCATCCTCAGCAACATTTTGAGAAGCATTGTCTGAGACAGTAGGTGCAGCAGCATTTTCAGGAACATGTGCAGCAACATCTTCGGAAACAGGATGTTGAGAGGGAATTGCTGCCATGTTGGACTGAAATGTGTCCCCCTGAGTTGATGCTGGTGGAGGTGAGTCTTTGGAAGATGACTCAGTGGAGCTTGAGGAGAGAGCTTGGGCTTGGTTCTGCAAAAGTAGGATCTCCTTCTTCGTCATCAGTTTCTTCCTCAACCAAATGAAAGCCTCTTGGTGGGTTTGGCCTAGCTGTAGTGCGACCGACTCTGCCGCTTCTTCTTCCACCTCTGCCGCCTCTGCTGGGAGAATGTCTTCCGATCCCCTCCGGCATTGTGATCCAGTAGCATTCAGATCTGGGAAGGGATTCATGCACTTAGACCGGCAAGTAGGAAAACTTCCTAGAGTGGAAGAGGGACCCAGGTTCTGAAAAACGTCTGGGTCAATCGGATTCAGCTCGTCGCCGGGCCCAATGAAGCTGGTCGGCATGGCTTCAAGGTTGACAGGATGAACGATGATGGCTAGATTAGGGTCTGCTGGTTCAGGTGCTGCAGCATCCTTGTGCACATCATCAACGGCTGGAAGAGGATTTCTAGGAGGAGATGCCATGATACAGTAGATAAAAAATTGCTTCTTGTGCTTTTGATTTTTGAGTGTGAATTTTCGAAAAAAAAAAAAGCACGAAATTTATAAGCCCTAGTTTTTGCTTGAAAAAATTGAAGTGGAGAAGGTGAAGAAGTGGTGTCCGTTTTTCTTGGGGAGAGTGTGATTAAGGAGAATAAAATTTCCTTGGCAGTTTAAAGCAGAATGGTGACACATGGCACAATAAGTAGTGGACTTAGTGGAAAAATAAGGAATTAACCCATGTACCCATGACCCATATAAATAGGGATAATTAAAATGAAAAGAGAAAAATCAATAAAACCGTAGCACTCAAGAAATATTCACAAATAATAGAAAAATACATTTATTGATGATTAATAGTGAGAAAAATTTGCTGCCAGGCATAGATACTATTATATCTGTATATTTATATATTTATTATTATATAAATATGTATATATATATATATATATATGTATATATATATATATTTTTTTTTTTTTTTTTTTTTTTTTTTTTTTTTTTATAATAATATACATATATATAAACTCTTATTTTCAAGTCAAACAATTCACATGGAACATGATCAAGTGTTCAGTTTGAAGGTTCCTCAGTTACTAAGATATGACTATCAAAATAGAGGAGTTTGACTTATGTGAGTGTAATTATTTGTCTAAATGTTTACATGAAGCATGATCACGTTTCAAGGTGAAAGACTTCCAGTTACTGATTTAGAAAATAATACATCACAGTGAAGTCATTATTTAATGAAGCTAATGCTTCAGTAAATTGTGTTGCAGCTTAAGATATTTGATGAGGTGCTGCAACACGTTCCAGGACATGTTTATTGAGTACACATCCCGAGAGATTTTCTGAGTTTTGAAAACCTCTCATAATCTAATGCCTTTGTAAAGATGTCAGCCAGCTGATCTTCTGTAGGAATGTACTTTAAGCACACAATATTTTTCTCAACTATATCACGAATAAAATGATGTTTAATATCTATGTGTTTAGTACGTGAGTGTTGAACATGATTTTTTGAAATATCAATAGCACTTGAATTATCACAATATATGGTCAGGGTGCCACTGGTTAACCCATAATCCCCCAACATTTGTTTCATCCAAATTAGTTGACCACAACATCCTCCAACAGCTACATATTCTGATTCAGCTGTTGAAAGTGATACACAATTTTATTTTCTACTAAACCAAGAAACCAAATTATTCCCCAAAAAGAAACATGCACCTGAGGTGCTTTTTCTGTCACTAATATCCCCAGCCCAATCAGAATCACTAAAACCTATCAAATTTGTATTAGTGTCTTTGAAAAACTGAATCCCTAAGTCTACTGTACCTGCAACATACCTAATAATCCTCTTCACAGCTTTAAGATGAGTGACTTTGGGATTAGCTTGATACCTGGCACACACACACACACTAAACATAATGTCAGGCCTGCTTGCTGTTAGACACAGAAGGCTTCCAATCATGCTTCTGTAGAGGGTGCTGTCAACATCTTCAGCAACATCATCCTTGGACAGCTTTTGACTTGAACCCTTTGGAGTTTTCATGTGCTTGGCTGACTCCAACTCAAAACTTTTGACCAGATTGAGAGCATACTTCTTTTGATTTACAAAAATTCCTTCACCTGTCTGTTTGATTTGAAGTCCTAAGAAGTAATTCAACTCCCCTACCATGCTCATTTCAAAAGTGTGAGACATAGAATCTACAAAAGACTGTAAAAGGTTAGCACAAGTAGAGCCAAAAACAATATCATCAACATATATCTGTACAATAATGATATGGTTATTTGTTCTTCTAACAAATAGAGTTCTGTCTGCTTTTCCTCTAGTGAATTGTATTTCAAGTAAGAAGTCAGTGAGTCTTTGATACCAAGCTCTAGGAGCTTGTTTAAGACCATACAAAGGCTTCTTAAGATTGAACACATGATCAGGTTTGGCAGAATCTTCAAAACTCTTGGGCTGCTCTACATATGCTTCTTCATTTAAAACACAATTTAGAAATGCACTTTTGATATCCATTTGATACAATTTTATTCTAAGAAAGCAGGCTATAGCAAGAAGTAACCTAATAGATTCAATTCTAGCTACTGGAGCAAAGGTTTCATCAAAATTTATACCTTCAATTTGAGTATAACCTTGTGCTACTAACCTAGCCTTATTTTTAACAATTGTACCTTTTTCATCAGTTTTGTTTTTGAAGATCCACTTAGTTCCTATTACATTTACATGACTTGGTCTGGGAACTAAGTACCAAACATCATTCCTGATGAACTGATTCAGTTCTTCATGCATTGCATTGATCCAGAATTCATCCTTCAGAGCTTCTGCAATATTCCTTGGTTCAACTGAAGACATAAAGCAAGTAGTTCCAGTTAGTGCACATTCAGAAGATAAATTTGCAAATCTTACCATATCTCTGTAATTCACTCTCTCTTTTCTTCTGGTCCTCATTCCATCAAAGATATCTCCCACTACTTGAGTAGATGGGTGATTTTTCTGAATTCTACTTGATGGTTCCTTTCTGCAGACATCATGAGTTGGCTGCAATTCAGCTTCTGTGCTCTCTGTAGGAAGTATTGAGTCAGATGTGGTAACACTTGGCTCGACACCCTCTTCTCTTGATACTGGACTGTTTATATCTGGAGCATCTGTGGCAGTAGTGTCTCCTCCGGTTGTTTCTCCTTCAGCAATCAGGTCATCAACTTCATCTTCAGCTGTTTTACTGCGGAGATCAGCAAAATCATCAAATACCACATTTACAGATTCAATAATGGTTCGAGTTCTTAAGTTATATACTCTATAAGCATGACTGTTATTAGAGTATCCCACAAATAAACTCAAATCACTTTTTGAATCAAATTTAGCTAGATGATCTCTGTCATTTAGGATAAAGCAAACACATCCAAACACATGCATGTATTCTAGATCAGATTTTTCTCTTAAAAAATACACCAAAGTATATCTCGAAAAATCATCAACACACACAAATACATATTTTTTACCACCTAGGCTTTCTACCTCTATAGGATCCATAAGATCCATATGTACAAGTTCAAAACAAATGATGGTACCAACGGGTTGTAACACTTTGTGCGGTACTCTAGTTTGCTTTCCCTTCTGGCACATTCCACATATAGAAATGTCCTTGATCTTGAGATCAGGAATTCCTCTTATGGCATTGTACTTGTTGAGCAGCTTCAGATTTTTGAAGTTTGTGTGCCCAAGTTTCTGGTGCCACAGATCTACTTCACTTACTCTTGAGCTCTTGCATGAGATGGTGTCACTTGTTTGATAACAATTCTCCATTGATCTGGAACCACGTCCAACCACTTTGCCTTTAGCTCCTCCTCCATAGGTTACACGTCCTTCATTGAGTGTATAGTAGTTTGATAGAAACTCTTTAGTTCCAGTCATGTGCCTAGAGCATCCACTATCAAAGTACCATGAACCTGAAATGTTAGCATTTAAAGAAGTGTATACTGCTTTACACATAAGTTTACCTTTGGGAGTCCATATTCTACACTCCTTTTTGGTAAATTCTACCTTTTTCTTGGAGGTGTTCCCTGGAGTGCTGTGACTCATCCTGTACAACATTTTGTCACTACTTAGTTTCTCACACAATGGACGGGTATGTCCTGGTGAGAAACAGTCATGACAAATGTATCCCCTTATTCTGGACTCTGAAGTGGTGACTGTCGAATTTCTGCATTCTTTTCCATTTGAACCCTTCTCTTTTACAAAGACAATCTCCTTCTTTACTGGCTTGTGTTTCTTCACTTGGTTTTTGAACCCTAGACCTTCATTTTTGTTGTACTTCTCCAGTGACACAATCTCTTTGAGTTTAGTTGCGTCGCTATTCATCCTCTTGATTGCTAGAGTCGCTTCTTTGAGTTCATCTTTCAGCTTTGCCAGTTCAAGATCCTTCTTGGTGATACCAACCTGCAAATGAGTGATTGTTTCTTTGAGAGAAGGATTTTCCTTGTTGGCTGCATCTAGAGCTTGAGTCTTCTTCTCCAAGTTGCTGATCAGCTTTTTACACATTTCTTCCTCATCACTAACTGCTTCATTACTGGATTCTGCTGCATTCAGAGAAATAGAGTTTAAACAAGTATAAAGATCAGTACTTAACTCAGAAATTTCAGTTACTGAGAGTGTTTCAGAAGGTGTTGCAACATCCAGAGAGACTCCTTGTGATTCTGTTTCAGAGGCACTTCCAGTGAGATATCTGACAGAAAGAGCCTGTTTGGAGGATTGCTGTTCCTCTGTCTGTTCAGATTGTTCTTCCTCCTCATCACTGACAGCACAAATCAAACTCATTCCTCTTCTTCTCAAGGTATTTGCACATTCATTAGCGTAATGTCCAAATCCTGAACAGGCCCTGCATTTAATATGATCCAAGTTAGGTGGTTCAGAATTTGAACGAATAAATGAAGAATTTTTTAAATTGTTTTGAGAAGGTGTTTGAGGAAATGTTCTCTGTGGAATAGATCTGTTCCGGGGCTGAGTTTGTCGATTTTGTGGAGAGCCTTCTGGAAATAACTGTCTGGGCTTGATTCCACTTTGTCTGTATCCCCTATTGAATTTCTGAATCTGAAATGCCACATCATCATCATATTCCGGAGCAACATCTTCCTTCTCTAATTCTGCCTGGAGTGCATTTGAGATAGCCTTTCCTTTCTCCTTTCTTTGATCTTCAAAGTTCATCTCTCTAGACTTTAGACTACCAATTAATTCGTCCAGCCGTAGAGATGATGTATCTTTAGCCTCCTCAATAGCAGTAACCGTCATGCTGAACCTTTCTGGAAGAGTTCTCAATACCTTATTCACCAGTGTCTCGTTGCTCAAGGGACCACCTAAGGATTGAAATTCATTAGCTAAATCAATCAATTTCTCATTGTACTGAGAAATTGTTTCAGTTTCCTCCATTCTCAGTCTCTCGAATTTGGAAGAGAGTAATCTGAGCTTGGTTCTTCTGACACTATCTGATCCCTCACAATGTAGCTGAAGAACTTCCCATGCATCCTTCGCAGAAGAGCACACTGAAATCAATTTAAACATTGTTAAATCTACTGAATTAAAGATTGCATTTAATGCCTTTGAGTTTTGATTGGCATTTGCTAGATCATCTGATGTCCACCGTAATTCTGGTGTTGAAGATACATCTCCATCCGCATCTGTTGTAGTTGGTGGCTTCCATCCAGTAAGAATAGATCTCCAGGCTCTCTCATCAATGGCTTTGATGTACGCCCTCATCTTGACTTTCCAGTAGGTGTAGTTTGTGCCATCAAGTACAGGAGGTCGCATAGAAGCAGTCATCTGAGTATCCATCACGAATTCGTTTCTGTAAAGAAAATAGGAACAAACACTTAGTATACGTCAAGTGTTGGCTCTTGATGCCAATTGAAATAATTTATGGTCCCGAATTCGTATTATACAGAGATGTTATCTGAAATGTTGTGACACTTGAGACAACATGCAGCGGAAATATAAAGATTAAAAGACAGTACTCAGAATTAAAAATGTTCACAAGTAAAGACTTGTGAACTTGCCCTTTACAGGACGGAAAAATATATTAAAATCAGTATTCCAAGAATACAAACAGAAGAGTGCGAAAACTTCTTCCTTATGAATGAATCTTTTTCAAGATCATTCTTACAATCAAATCTAGATACTAAAAGAAAAATATTAAAAATTCTAGATTTCAAAGAATGTACTCGTGAGGAGTATGTAAAGAACTTATGAATGAATCACTATCTTGATCATTCTTACAACCAAGTCTAGAAACATATATACTATACAATCTAGACTACAAAGAATGTACTTATGAGAAGTACGTAAAGAATGTACTCATGAGGAGTACGTAAAGAATGTACTCATGAGGAGTACAAACGACCGATTCTAAAACCACTCTAAAACACTCGTGAATATTCTTCAGCCCTCGGTTTTTATTTCGTAGAATCGATTATCTTCCTTGAGTATTGAAGTCGGTATTTATAGGCATTCCAAGCATCCACTCCTCAGCCCATGATCTGCAAGAAAACCAACTACAAGAGCACTCAAGAACATGGGTTAGTGGGTTAGTGGGTTAGTTTAAGGAGTTAGAATAATATTCACAATTAAACCCACTTAAGCACTACTTAGCCCACTAAGCACTATACTTAACCCACTAAGCACTATTTATTCCATAACTAAAATTTAGTTAGAAAATAAGAAAGTTAAAAATAACATGTGGAAATAATCCACGTAATTCAATTTTTTTATTCAATTTGGGAAGATGGATTTTTTGGAAATGTTAAGGATTTAACTGAAAATTTATAACATTTGTTTTAGGGCTTATAAAATTTTGGGGTGAATATATAATTTTTGAAATATATGTTGAAGGGTATTTTGGTGTTTTCGGGTTAAAAAAAAAAAAAGAAAACACAGCCAGTCGCACAATCCGCACATGCAGCACACTACACACGATAAGCTGTCAGTACACGATAATTGGCCAATTTTATAAGAGGGTTCCTACTAATTCTTTTAAGCCAAGGGTTTTTTTCAGAAATTCAAGATTATATAGGGGTGGTTTTTGCAAAAAAAAAACCCCACTAGTAAACCTAATAAACTAGGAATCTTATATATAAAAGGAAGATATTTTGACTTATAACCCTAGATGTAGCCCTAGGGGTAATATTGTCATTTTATATTTTCGACAAATTTTCTTTTCTTTTCTAAATTAACTTCCTTCGTTTTACCTCCTACGCACTCAATAACTCCACCAGAAAATAATGATTAAGATTGTTGTTAGTGGGAAGTCATAATTTGTGATAGTGGCATGGTGAAAAAAAGGATTGTTGTTAGTGGGAAGTTTTTCTTTGGTTCATTAGTTTTTTTTTTTCCGTTCAATAAATTAGAATGCATACTTCATTAACATTGTTACGGGACTATGTATGTCGAACATCATGAATATATTCGCTCATTGAACTACATAAAACCGTACTGAAGAAGTTTGGCAAATAGTGCACGTATCTTAATTCAGAAAGACAAAAGTTGATTAAAAAATGGAATTGAAGATTGCAGAAGAACAATGCTCTTATCATGTTCAAGACTTTCGTAAGCTTTACCGTTCATTTCTTTTGACTCCTACTTCTAATATATGTTAGATTAGCGATGGGTTTTGTGACGGTTTACGAGAGATAAATAGAATATTGTAAGATCATCGTCGCTTTCGTATCCATCATATTTTTATTTTATAATTTTTTTATGAGACCGAAGAAAAGAGTGATGAATTAAGAGGTGTGCCTTGGCATCATTATATTGTATTTTTACAAGTTACTATCTTCAATGTTTAAGTATCCAAAGCTTAGATACAATTATTTACTATTAAGCTAAATGATTTCCAAGCAGGCTATGAGGATTCTATGTTGATATTTGCTCACGAAATTGAAGTCAGCGAATATATAATGAATGTTTAATATCTATCGAGCCTAGGGGTGCAAGTTGTGATGGAAATTCTAATTTCCGCCGATTCCGATCCGAAAAAGTTCCGATTTAGGAAAAAAAATAAAAATAATTCCGATTTCCGAAGATTTCCGACTTTTTTGGATTGAAATTGGGATTTCCGATTTCCGATCCGATTTATTTTCCAAAAGTTATTCCGAAAAAATCCGATATTTTTCTGAAAAATACACCTATAAATAATATATATTATATAATAGTTTTTTTTTGGTTATCTGAAACAATTATTTGATTTAAGTTTTGTTTTAGGATTTTGACATATTGCATTGTTGTTAAAAGTTTCAT